>NC_059103.1:212006958-212167511 GCF_020740685.1 Jaculus jaculus | reverse complement strand
ATCAAGTTTGCTTTGCTTGTAGACAACCAATGAGAAGGGGCAAAATGAGCGTTATTCCCGCCTCCTGTGCTTTGACTTCAGACGCTGAATGGCTGTCTTTTCCTTTGGCCATTCTGGTGGTACCAGCAAAACCACCACGCTTTCTGCAGTTCCTTTGGACCAACAGAATAATCTTTGGCTTTTTTGTGACAAAATTCTACCTTCTCTTTAATATTAATTTGTACTTTAAATGATTACATTGAAGTCTCACTAATGATTTTATTTGGTTGTCCTGGGATGGGACTTGTAGCCAGAATCACATATGTTATACATTATTTTGGGTTTCATTAGGAGAAATATTGATTTGAAGATTCTCCACCTTGTAAATTATTCTCCCTTGTTACTGTGATTATTCTAATAGCCAATTACATTGTAATTGTTTTGTCTTATTACAGTATCATGTGCATATGTGTATGTGTGTTTTATGGGTGATGGCTTAGGTTCTTTAACTTGGATTGACTTGTTTCTGGTGCTTGTAGAAAGTACATTTCAGAAGAAACAGATGAAGACATAATGGCCACTTAGGAAAGACCTACTTATTTCACATTCTGGGGTCGATCACATTCATATTTATGGTCATACTTGGAGTGTTTGGCAATAACAAACACACTCTGTCATTTATTAATTATTTTTTAATCTTCAATTTAGTTATTTATGATGGAGAGAGGAAAGAGAGAAAATGGGCAAGCAAGATAGGTTGCCTTGCTACTCCAGAGCCGTATGCCACTTTGCATATTTGACTTTTGTGGATACTGGGGACCCTCACATGTGCTGTTGGAATTTGCTAGCTTGTAATGACTGAGCAATCTCCTAAGCCCTGTACTCTTTGTTTTAATAAATATAATTTGTTTATTTGTGAGCAGAGACAAGGACAGAGAAAGAAAGAGAGATTTATGGGCATGTCATGGCCTCTTGTCACTGCAAGCGAACTCCAGATGCATGCACCACTTTGTGCACCTGGCTTTATGGAGGTACTGGAGAATTGAACTCAGGCTGAAAGGCTTGCAAGAAAGCACCTTTGACCACTAAGCCATCTGCCCATGTGCAATAAACACACACTCTTGATCAACTGTGTTTAGAAGACTTGGAAGAATGTGTTTTTGTGTCATGAATTTGTCCAGAGAAAAGCCATAACCTTCTCCTGACACAATGATGTCTTTTTGCATATCTTGGCAAATAGCAAATTTATTTTCACCTTAACAATAGCTATTATGTGGAAATTTTCCTATGTCAAAATTTAGAGGCACTTCAGAATATATGGAAAGCAGAAAAATCAAAAACTCAGTATTCAGCTTACTTACTGTCATGAAATAACAAATTCTATCTCCCTGAAAATCTCACAGAGATTCGCATGTGCACTCCTTGTTCAACTTGCGGAAGCCTGCCCTTGCTCTTCTCACCTCTCTCTTTATCTCCCTTCTCACACCTCCTATTCTTTGTGGTCCTTCATCCGAGCTCCCAAATCAGGGCCATTTGGAGAGGATTTTTCTCAGAAAAGGAAAAATGACATTGTACACATCTATTCTAAATTCTTAAAACAGAAAGAAATATTTAAGAGCATTTAAGTACAAGTTTAGAAGAGTTGAGAACTATAGTTATTACTTTCTCTAAACCTGTAGAAAATATACCAGAATTTTTCATAGAATTTTGGATTTTATTAGATATTGTACTGAATAGTTATCTTTTTAAATTTGTTTATTCAGTTGTTACCCTTTACAAAATTGTTTTAAGCCTACTTTTAAGAAACGTTTCTATAGTCCATTACTAGAAAATTGTTAAAAGTAGTAATAGTGAGAGAAATACTAGGTTAGAAATTAAATTATCACATGGTACTTTATTTTATTTTATTTTACTTGAGAGAAATAGGGAGAGAGAAAGAAAGAAAGAAAGAGAGAATGGGTCTGCCAGGATCTCCAGCCACTGCAAATGAAGTCCAGATGCATGTGCCCCCTTGTGCATCTGGCTTACGTGGGACCTGGGGAATCGAACCTGGGTCCTTTGGCTTTGCAGATAAGCACCTTAAACACTAAGCCATTTCTCCAGCCCCCATGATATTTTTTTTAATGACCTTGATAAGACAATAAAAATATGCACTGAAATGTATCATATGAATTTACATCTGATGGGGCTGGGGGATGACTCAGTGGGCTTGCCACACTAAACACGAGGACCTGGGTTTGCATTCCCATTGCCCACAGGAAAGCAGATCTGTGAGATATGCCCATAATTTCAGTGCTGGGGAATTAGAGAAAGGGGGATCCCAGGGCTATCTGGGTAGTTAGTGAACCCCAGGGACAGTGAGAGACTACATCTTCGAAAAATGAAGGGGACTCCTGGTATAAACTGACCTCTGGCCTCCATATGCACATGCACACACACACATGTACCCACCCCCACATATGCACCCCCACACACAGACATGCATACACACACATCCACATCGTATGTAGACACACAAAAGATGAATCAATAGTAGTCTTAAATGGACTTTATGAACCTCTCAGACAGCATTTGGAGGATACACTATACTTTAAGGCAATGACAGCTTGTTGCTACTCTTTATCAATGAGGTCAGTTTTGAAATCTCAACCTTTATCAGAAAAAGTGAAATGTGTTATGGAGGTAAAAATTAGTGCTTCAATACTTGTCTATATTACACAGGCTCTGGGTTTGATCTCCAATCCCACAGAAAGAAAAATAAACCTAATTTCTAATTCAAAGTGCTTTTAAACATGTGACAGAGTTAAACAATTTAAGCCTGGTGTGGTGGTGCACTCCTTTAATCCTAGCACTTGGGAGGCAGAGGTAGGAGGATTGCTGTAAGTTCGAGGCCACCCTGAGACTACATAGTGAATTCTAGGTAGTCCTGGGCCAGA
This sequence comes from Jaculus jaculus, assembly GCF_020740685.1. NCBI lineage: Eukaryota > Metazoa > Chordata > Mammalia > Rodentia > Dipodidae > Jaculus > Jaculus jaculus. The sequence continues at coordinate 212,164,596 of NC_059103.1, read as the reverse complement.
GTGAGACCCTACCTCGAAAAACAAAAAAAGAAAGAAAGAAAGAAAGAAAGAAAGAAAGAAAGAAAGAAAGAAAGAAAGAAAGAAAGAAAACAACTGGAAAGCATAATAAACTTCAACTGGGTAATGAAATTTATTCTAGGAATGGAAGCTTCAAATATAATATACCACAGATTAATTACTGTTAACAGTCACAGGAAGACCTCCTAAATATGATCAGGTTATAGCTGATCTAGGCATAAATATTTAGATATTATGTATAACTAATGAACTAAGTAATTGAATCCTGTTGCAGTCAGGCTTTCATTGCTGGCAGAAATCACTCAACCAGGAGCAAGTTATGGAAAGAAAGGTTTACTTTGGCTTACAGACTCACGGGGAAGCTCCATGACTTCAGGGGAAAACGACAGCATGAGTGAGCAGAGGGTGGACATCACCTCCTGGCCGGTGTCAGGTGGACAGTAGCAACAGAAGAGTGTGCCAAATGCTGGCAAGAGGAAACTGGTACAATTCCCAAAAGCCCGACCCCTCCAGGAAGCATTAATTCCCAAATCTCTATCAGCTGGGAACCTAGTATTCAAAATACCCAAGGTTTGGGGGACACCTGAATCAAACCACCACACATCCAATGCCTAAATCCATATTAAGAAATCCTGATGTATATAGAGATAGAATAAGGAAAAATATGTTAGAATCCAGATGAGTTTCTCTCAGATTTTCATAAGCCTCCTTTTTTCTTATGTCATGAAAGCTATTAGCAATGTAGCACCCCTCAAAGGCCAACTGCATATTGTAGATTATACCTGATCTAATAGTCAAAGATCTTGTCCTTTTGCCTCGGAGTTATTTCAGTCTCACCTTAAACTGTCAACATGCTTTCAGATTTTATACCAATATTACCCTTAAATCTGATGACATCACATGCAGAGTAATCTATATTGCTAACAGAAACAACTAACTTTTTTTTCTGGTAGTCTGTCATTTAACCATGAAACACCACTATTTCCCTTCTTACAATATGAACAATCTCTTACTATTATCTAATGTAAATAAATTTCTTGACTGTGTTTCCACAGTTCAAGGAGTACCTACAACTAATACAACAGATTTTTTTGGATAGTCACTGAAGTGTTGATTCAGTGTTTTTTGAATTTTTAGTGTGTGTGTGGAGGTCCGAGGATGACCTCAGAGTCTGTCCTGTCCTCAGACTGTGTTTGGTAGACAAGGTCTCCTGTTGTTTTGCCACTGCATGAGACACTTCATTGGCTCAAGAGCTTCTGGACTGTCCAGGCTCCACCTTGCATTGCCATCTGCACAATGGCATCACAGACATGTCCACTGCTTTGTGCCTGCTGTAACTTGGGTGCTGGAGAACTGAACTTGCACTGGCAGCTTTAAGCACCTTTAACCAGGAGCCGTCTCCCCAGCTATGACTCAGTGTATTTTCTTGCTGTATGTTCTTAACAAATGAAACCCGATGTCTTGCGCCGATGAATTCAACCTAAGTTCAATATGCAAATTCTTTACTAGAAGTCAAATTTATTTAATTATCCTTTTGTGGAATACATCAAAATATTAAAAGGAAAAGAGTAAACAAAAGAGTAAATATGCACTCCCATAACCAAATTTCATAGCAGTTCCACTAACTCGGAATGTTTTATACCTAAAATGTTGCTTTATCCTCTAAACTTGTTACAATGATATTGAAACAGCATATTAAAAGAGAAAATATTAATATTATAAAAATGTCTTTGCATATTTTGATGTCTGCGTTCAAAATACAAGCCTAACCGATAAACCTTCCGAAGTATAAGAAGACAATTGTATCAAAAAGTTAAAGAATTACTGCCGGGCGTGGTGGCACACGCCTTTAATCCCAGCACTCGGGAGGCAGAGGTAGGAGGATCGCCATGAGTTCAAGGCCACCCTGAGACTACATAGTTAATTCCAGGTCAGCCTGGACCAGAGTGAGACCCTACCTTGAAAAACAAAAAAACAAACAAAAATAAAAGTTAAAGAATTAGAGACAAACAAATTTGACCTAAATAGAGACAAACAAATTTGACCTAAATTGTGTGTGTGTGTGTGTGTGTGTGTGTGTGTGTGTGTGTATTTCTAAAGCAGTAAAAATGCTACAAAGACTAGGAAACAACCTACAGCCTGCCTGCAGTGTGGGAAACATGCAATGCAAAGTATTCAGGGAGATACTTTCCCAGATGTGCCTCGTCCATGTGTATAACTGTAACTAAAACCTTAAAGTTTAAACATGGAACCTGTCAGCATTTCCTAATGGACTTTATTTAGACAATTGACTTCTGCTACAGTTTATCTATATATGCTTATCCTGGTATTTTCACCTTCCAGATGGAACACAGCAAGTTCTCTGTTCTCAGAAGTTATGCTGTTCACAGTTGCTCAAAACAAACAAGCCATTAAACTTTATGATGACAGATATTTCTGAATTACACATCACTTTCCCCCTTAATCTGAAATTCACTGTCATAACCAGTTCCAAATCTCTATAAAGATTGAAAGGACACCATTATAATTATAAATTTGCGGCAAGTAGAAATTTTATTGGAGAACCAGTGGAAATATTTGGTCTGTAGAAGTCAGGCAGTTGAAATCTGACAGACAAGATCACTGTAACAATGTGATCACTGTGTGCCACAGCTTTCCCATCTATAAACAGAAATAAAGAATCTCCTAATATCCAAAATCACCACTGTAACACCTTATCTTCATACTTTTTCTTTTTTATGAGAGAGAGTGAGCAAGTGAGAGAGAGAAAGAGAGAATTGGTACACCGGGGCCTCCAGCCACAATAATCAATCTCCAGATGGATAGGCCACCTTGTACACATGTGCAATATTGAGTGCTTGTGTCACCTTGTGTGTCTGGCTTATGTGGGACCTGGAGAGTCAAGCATGGGTCCTTAAGCTACGCAGAAAATAGCCTTAATCCCTAAGCCTTCTCTCCAGCCCTCTTAATACTTTTTACTCATCACACCTTTGATCATAATTCTCTCTTTAGTGGTTTCAGTTTAAAATCTTCTAAGAAAGAACCATCAAAATTAGAATTAAGGCTAGAGAGATGGCTTAGTGGTTAAGCACTTGTCTGTGAAGCCTAAGAACCCCGGGTCAAGTCTTAATTTCCCAGGACCCACGTTAGCCAGATGCACAAGGGGGCGCACGCGTGTGGAGTTCATTTGCTGTGGCTGGAGGCCCTGCCACACCCATTCTCTCTCTATCTGCTTCTTTCTATCTCTGTCACTCTCAGATAAATAAAAAGTAACAAAAAAGTTTAAAAATTAGAATTAAAGCATTATGGAGGCTTGGTTTCTAGATGAAGACTTTTGCTCTGAAATTTTGGCTTTAGAGTAGCATTTAGTTTATTTTCTTTTTTGTGTGTGCCATGTTTGGTATGCATGTGTGTGTGTGATGTACATGCCTTGTGGGCACACTTACAGAGGCTGGAGGTGAACATTAGGTGTCTGCCTCCGTCTCTCCCTGTGGGCTTCCCACTGAATAGGAGCCGCCATTTGCAATCATGCTGACTGAGAGGAGGGCCACAGTGATTCTCTGGTCTCCACTAACCACAGGACTGGGTTACAAGTGTGCACAGCCATGGCCAGCTTTTGATGTGGGTGCTGCTGGGGAATCAAACTCAGGTTGCATTGGGTCATCTCGGGCCCTCATGCTTGCATGGAAGTGCTCTTGTCTACTGACCTATTTCCCTAGCCTCATTCTCTTCTTATACATGCTTAGTTTGACAAATTTTGTCTAATAGTTCTTTATTTTCTAGAGTCTTAAGTTCTTCTTTGTGGCCACTTACCAGACAATTCAACATTTCATGCACATAATAAAAATTATATATATATATATATATATGTATATATATATATATATATGGATATGTATATGTATATATGTATGTATATATATATATAGTCACCTACACTATTCTTTGGCTAAATGGAGAAGTTAAGCACACCAAAAACAAAACAGCCTTCTAAGTACACATTTTTATCCCTCTTTTATTAATGATGATCTCACTCTTACTTAGATAACCTACTTTTCACAGATGGCAACAAGTATGAAGGAGACCCAAGATCCAGCAAAGTGATGAGAGAAAGCAGAAAGCCTACCACCAGCAAGTCATGCCCATCACACCTGCCCAAGATCCAGCAAAGTGATGAGAGAAAGCAGAAAGCCTACCACCGGCAAGTCATGTCCATCACACCTGCCTGAGCCCAGGAGACACTTATGTGGCAGATTAAATATGATTGCCGCTCTCACAGCTAGTCTGAGAAGCTTCTCTATAGAGATAACAGGAGACACTGAGAAGACTCAAAGCTCATCAAAACAGAGAATAAGAGGCTAAAGAGAGCTCAACATTAAAGGAGATTTCTACGACACCCTGCAAGCCTCAGGGAACATTATGAAAGGTGGGGCCAAAAAAGATTAAACAACTCAGACTGGGAAGGCAAACTTTACAGTGAGATACTGTCTTCCCAAAGCACTGATGCATTCATGACCCCACAGTGATTACCTGCCCACCTCTGCCTCTCAGTGCTAGGGTTAAAGGCATGTGCCACCACACCAAGTGTTTTTTTTTTTTTAATTAAGTAGAAAATTTCTATGGCCACATTACATGTTGGTACATATTTGTCCATTTTTAATTAAGCTGTCTTTACATTATTGGACTTGATTTTGTTACATATTCTAGGAACAGCTTCCATTTTCCCATCTGTGGCTGGGCATGGTGATGCATGTCTTTAATCCTAGCACTCAGGAAGCAGCGAAAGGTAGCAGGATTACCATGAGTTTGAGGACACCCTGACAGTTCATAGTAAATTCTAGGTCAGCCTGGACTAAAGCCCTTACCTCAAAAAAGAAAAAAAAAAAAAAAAAACCTTCATTGAAAAACCAAGAAAAAAATCCTTTTCTCCCATAACTGTGTCTGGTTTGGAGGTTCATCACAGCAACCTCACTACACCAGAAGTGGTAACTAGAAGTGAGGTTGATTTGCTGAGATAAATCTGATAAAGTGGATGTTGGTCTTTTGGAACTTTTGTTTTGGAGGAATGGACATGGACTTGTTACTTACAACTGGAGATGCCTTCTAGAGTGGTAAGCCAAATTTTATTGACTATTCTAATGAGAGTTTGACAATTCTAAGTACAGAGAGAACTGTATTTAGAGGCTTGGCTTATGAACTTTCTAAGGGGAAGGAAAGATTGCAGAGAATTTTATTGGAACTGGGCTACTGGCATAAGGACTGGCTACATTCTTCTACCCATGCCCAGAGAGCTTGAACAAGGTTAAATTTGTAATGAACTGATGTGCTTGGTTAAAGGTATGGAACTGAGAATGTTAAGATCTAAAGTTGGAAAACTCAAGCAAGTTTAAAATTATAAAGACTGGTTGCTGAAGCTGCTATTATCAAATATATTAGGGGCTGGAGAGATGGCTTAGTGGTTAAGCACTTGCCTTTGAAGCCTAAGAACCCTGGTTCAAGGCTCGATTCTCCAGGACCCACATCAGCCAGATGCACAAGGGGGCACATGCATCTGGAGTTCATTTGCAGTGGCAGGAGGCCCTGGCGTGCTGATTCTCTCTCTCTCTCTCTCTCTCTCTCTCTCTCTCTCTCTCTCTCTGTCTTTTCCTCTGTTTGTAGCTGTCAGATAAATAAATAAAAAAATAAACAAAAATCATATATATATATTAGCATTTGGAAGGAAGATACCCCAACTACTTTATATTGAAACAATGGAAAGGATGCATGAGGAAAGACTGAATGATAGAAATTCAAACTCTTTTGAAAGAGTTGACTGAGGAAGGAATCTGCCCTTAAAAGTAATCATTTATTTTACTCTGAATTAATAATATGGCTGTGAGGCTGGAGAGATGACTTAGTGGTTAAGATGCTTGCCTGAAAAGCCTAAGGACTTATGTTCAACTCTCTAGGTCCCAACTAAGCCAGACACACAGGGACACAAGTGCACCATATCATACAAGGAGGCACCTGCATCTGGAGTTTGATTGCAGTGGCTGGTGGCCCTGGTGTGTCAATTCTTATTCTCATTCTCTCTCTCTCTCTGTCTCTCTCTCTCTCTCTCTCTCTCTCTCTCTCTCTCTCTCGTGTGTATGTGTGTGTGTTATAAAAAAAAAAGGCCAGTCTTTTGTGCTTGCCTCAAAAAAAGTGGTTTTGTCCTGCACATCTGGTATAGACTGCAGAAGCATGAAAAAGGCATGGAGGGAGGTCATTAAGTGCACAAGATTCTAGGAGTCACTGCTGAGCCATGGCATGAGGCAGGGCATGAAGACATCGATGAAGAGGTTGGCAAAGCCATTGGAAGATGGACCATGGACGGCACTGGATATACCAGGATTGTACAGGTGCTTCTATGGAGAGCTATTGGCTTGAGAGGGACCTGCTGGAGGGGTGAAAAAGCAAAATCTGGAGACTTTCTGTCACTGGTTATGATATTGGACTTCAACTGTGCATGTTTGACATTCTCCTGAGGTTATTGAGTTTTCATGGGTCCTGGTCTCCTAGCTATGCCTACAGCAGTTGGAAATGTTTGCTCTATGCCTTTATACGTTGAAAGCATATAACTTGTTTTGATTTTACAGGATGCACACCAAGAGACAATCTTAAATATCAGATGAGTCTTGGGAATTTGGAACCATTTTAAATTGGTAATAACTATGGGACCTTTGAAGTTGGACTGAATACAGTTTACAATGTGAGATGGTTATTAACTATTGGGGGCCAGGGGTGAAATGTGGTAGTTTGAATGGATGTCCTCCAATAGATTCAGATTTATTAAAGCATCTTGTATTTTTAGCTGCCTGGCTGGAAGAGGTATCACTGTGGGAGGATCCTAGGATCCATCTCTAAAGTGTGTATTGAAATTCCAGCCCCAGATATGCATAGTGCTTGAACTCTGCCTGGGGTTCCTGTAATGTGCTTGCTTCTGTTGCAGGTGGTGGTATCTTCCTGCATGGATTTGGCAAGGGGTTCTTGTGCCATTATGGAACTGTCCCTGGATCTGTAAGCTTCAAATAAATTCCCTTCCTCCCATGACTGTGTCTCATCTGAAGGTTCATCCCAGCAATTTGAAGCTCACTAATCACCTACTGTATCAATCTTATACACTGGAGGGTGTTGATGACTTACGTTGTATTCCTGGGATGACTGGACACTGCCACATGTCATCACTGCTCACATTATGACAGGGCATTGTACAATATCCTCGGCAAAGAACAAAATTAAAAATTCAAAGTATAGTTGTTACTGAATGCAAATTAATTCTTTACCATCATAAATATAAAGTTGAAACGTCCCCTAAGTGGAAACACTGTAAGTCATGGACTGTGTAAACACTGAGTCTTTCTTGGAGTTTTGGAAAAAGAGACTAAAGAAATGAAGAAAGTGTAGTTATTACACTTTTAATAGAAGAGGGAAATTTCATATTCATGTAAATCAGTAGCCATTACAACTCATTTCAAATATCTCCAAATCAATCAATGACAATACAACAGGTATATTCAGTCACGACTAATTGATCTACTATGTCAATTAGTATGCTAAGGTCTTCGCAATTGAAAATATGTGACCTTAAGAGAGCAATTTAACCTCTTGAAGATCAACATCCTAACAGTGAGGATTGAATGAGATGAGTCACTGAAGTGTCTAGAAAGATTCCCATGGTGATCTTCTGAGTGTGGTACATTCATGGACTTTTGTTACATCTTGTTATCATTCTTCAGTAATTAGCCAAGTGTTCTGTGAATTAAAACTATTTAGATATAGACCTTATTTATCTTTGTATTTCTGTAAATTGAAACATATTAAGAAAAGTAATGAGTTAACATTGAAGTTGCAGTATTTTAGAGATTTTTGCTTATTTAGCTAGATCGTTATGCCTTCATCTCAGTATGGATTTAAAATAAATGTAATTTGAGGTATGATGGGGTGGCTCTCTCCTTAGGATCTGCATCTATCTGAAAAAGACAAGCAGATTCTCCAACGGAGAGTAAGTTAGCACCAGGACAAATGAGATAGGCCTTACGTTTTTGTAGAGAGTTTAATAGGTGTAGGCCCTCTTGTAGCCCATGATTGATGCTAGCTTGATATTGGAGAGTGCACTTATGCTTGGATATGGTTCTGACTTGTTCGCCAGCTCTAGCTATGGGTCTCGTACCACTGAGGGGATCAGTTAGCCAAATCAAGAGCAGTTGGTTCCCCACCATGGCTGTGCGCCACTATTGCACTTGTGTAGGGATCACAACAGGTTATTTACTGCTAAATAGGTTGGACCATGAGTTGCTTGGACAGATCTTGGTCATTTTCCCCCAGTTGCCCATGTAGCACCTTCTGGCACTAGATGCACTGACTGTCTGGGGACTGACTCTCTCCTGGCTTCCTACCATGCCGTTCCATTTTACATGTCAGCTGCATATGGAGTCTTTAGCAATAGGGCCTTACCACTAACATTTGGTGGGTCATCAAGTAGTCTGACAGAAATATGTCATTCTTTTAGTAAACCATATAGGTTTCTCTGATCAAAAGCTCATTGTGGGTGATAGCCACATGCTGGTACTGGGAGTTACAGGTCAGTGCCCCCTAAGAAAATGAGAAAAAAAAGGTAACTAATATATAGGAGTTAGAGAGTTGAGAGAGAGAGAGAGAGAGAGAGAGGGAGGGAGGGAAAGAAGATGTAGAGGATGTAGGTTAGACTTCATCCTACCCTTTCCAGTGTCTTGTGGTTTAGGTGTTTCCTATAAGGGCCTTGTGAAGGTTCAGCCATTTGGTCTGCCTTTTAGGAAGTAGAATTTTATGGTATCATTGCCATTTGGGTCTAGATTAGTGTTTCCCACCCCTTCAATGCCCTCCCCACCCTTCCCATCCCTCCTAGTGTCTAGTCCATGAGATGCATGCTGGGTTTCTAAGGTAAACTAAGGAAAATTGGCAAAACAAGCAAGGGTGCTGTTTTCCTGATGAACTAGATATCAGCACAAGGGGGAAAGAGACCATCACAGAGAAAAATCAACACCTTCCAAATCAGAGAGCCAGAGCCTCACAGGCCCCCAATACCTCATCACTGAAGCAGACCAAAAAGGAACCCAACATGGCTCAGTGAAATTTTGCAGAAGAGGGGGCAAAAAGAATGTCAGAGCCACATGTTGGGTCATGATATGCAGAGACATTTATCGTACCAATAACAATGGGCTAACAACACAATGCACGACCCACATACCTCAACAAGGAGGGGCCAATGGGGAGGGGGTAGGTCATGGATGAGCCTAATTATGGTACCAAACTGCCTGTACTTGCAGAATAGAAAACTAATAAATAAAATAAAATAAAATAAATGTAATTTATCTGTCAAATGAGATTGTAAACTTAATGTTATCAGAGATAGCCTCCTCCTTTATAGATTACAATTCATAACAGGTACATGAAAATTATTTGTTCACATGCTTCAGGGGGTGATATAAGACCGTGCCTAGCTCCCATTTGAGAATTGCCTGAGTAAGAGCCATTGAGTTTGCTTCAGTACACCTTGTTGCTGAATAAGACTAATGGAAGCATCTGGGACACAGATCAGGGGTTGCAAAATGTTACCTATGGAGAAGAAGGGAAACAAGTATGATGCCTCAGTTAAGAGGGGATTAGTTTAAAAAAAAACAAATAAAGGGGATCTTGCTATTTGAAAAAAATATTCCTTTGGGCTGGAGATATTGGCTTAGTGGTTAATGTGCTTGCCTACGAATCCAGAAAACTCATGTTCTAATCTCCAGGTCCCACATAAACCAAACACACAGTGATGAAAGGGTACAGCGTCACACATGCACATAAGGGGCTCATACATCCAGCAGGGGCTGAGTGCTCTGGCATGCCCATGTCTCCTTCCCTCCCTTTCTCTCTCTCTCTCAAAAACAAACAAACAAACAAACAAACAAACAAACAAAAAAAAAAAAAACAACTCTCTAAACCGGGCGTGGTGGCACATGCCTTTAATCCCAGAAATTGGGAGGCATAGGTAGGAGGATCGTCATGAGTTCAAGGCCACCCTGACACTACATAGAGAATTACAGGTCAGCTGGAGTAGAGTGAGACCCTACCTAGAAAACAAAACAAAACAAAACAAATTTCTATATATCTGACTCTTCCTGTCTCTCAAATGCTTAAATGAAATATATATATATTTTAAATGTTGCTTAAGGAGGAGCTGGAGAGATGGATCAGCAGTTAAGGTGCTTGCCTTCAGAGCCCAATAATTGGGGTACAATTCTCTAGTACCCACATAAAGCCAGATGTACAGAGTGCTGCATAAATCTGGAGTTCATTTTTATCAGTTAGAGGTCCTGGCATGCCCATTGATATTCTCTCTCTCTCTCCTTGCAAATAAATAATTTTTTAAAAAATATTACTTGAGAAGCAAAAAACTTCACAATCTAATGAAGGGAAAAGAAGAAATTACCAAAACAATATAATAGCATAAGTACCATTGGAGGAATAAAATGTTTATGACAACAAAAGAGAATTTAGAAGTAAACAGTTATGTAGGATTGATGGAGAGATACATGCATATACATGTATTTGTGTATGTGTGTGTGCGTGTGTGTGTGTGTGCAAGCAGTTCTCAAATGCAGCACCAAAAACATACTGAAAATTGGTATTTTGGACTTTATAAAATTAAATATATTTTCTTCATAAAATATGCTACTAAAGGGGTAACAGACAAACTATAGGATGGGAAAAATAGTTGTAAATCCCATATGGAACAAAGCACTACTAGGAAAATTATACAAAACCTCTGAAAATTTAACAGTAAAAATATCTTTTCAATTACAATATGAATAAAAGACTTAAAGAATCATTTTATGGAGCAAGATATACAGTACTGTTGACTAAAATTTCATGAAAACATGGCCAATGCCACTAGTTATTAGAAAAAAAAGAAAATTAAAACCACAATGATATATTACTACATACTTGTAAAATAAGTATAAAAAAAGTGACAGTACCAAATTCTGATAAATGTGGAGAAAACTTGAAGTTTTCAGGCATGGCTGCTGAAAATGTAAAATTGTACAGTGACTCTGACATTGTTTAAAAGTGAAAACTGCAACTACCATATAAACCCACTATCAGGTATTTCTTCAAACACTTGTGCACAAATCATCATAGCAGCTTTATTCAAAGTATCTGTAAAACAGAAAGAACACAGATGTCAGTCAGTGCATGAGTGATTAAACATACTGTCGTGTACACACAGCATAGAAGACCACTCAGCAATGCCAAAGAAACACACATCTGGTTCGTGTGACAGTCTGGATGAGTCTCCAGGGCATGGTGCTGAGCATGAGTCCAGACTTTTTAAGTTTCACACTCTAGGACTCAACTTAGATGACATACTTAAAATTGCCAACACTGAGAGGTTATTGGAGCTCATTGTTAGGAAGGAGGTAGAAGCTGCAGGAAGCATGTAGGGGTCCATGCTGTGAAGGGGCAGCAAGAAGGAGGTGTGTGGTGACAAAAATGCTCTCCTGCTTCACTGGACATGTGAATATGTGGGCTTGATATGCTGCTGGGTCTATCATATTATTTTGATAATTTCTTCTTTTCCTTTCAATAAAGATTGTGAAGTCTGGCTTCTCCTCAAGGAATATTTTAAAAATATTGTTATTTATTTATTTGCAAGGAGAGAGAGAGAGAGAAAGAGAGAGAGAATGGGTGCACCAGGGCCTCCAGCCAGTGCAAACGAAATCCAGACGCTTGAACCCCATTGTGCATCTGGCTAACATGGGTCCTGGGAAATGGAACCTGAATCCTTTGGCTTTGCAGGCAAGTACCTTAACCACTAAGCCATCTCTCCAGCCCCATTACCTGTTTTAATTACATCATGTTCACTGGTTGCCCTGATTACCATCCCCTAATGGGTCAATGGGAGTAGGGAGGAATGATCTCCTAGTGAGGTATTCTGTCAACAGTGCTTCTGTGAATTGTTATGACACCGTGCATCTAATGCTGACAAACTCACCTCCTTGGACCTCTGGCCTTCTACCTCATGGAAGGATATTAAAGGAAATGTAGCTGGTGGTGGTAAGGGAAAATGTAAGACAAACTTCAGATGCAATAAACGGGAGATGGTGTAGGGGCATCAGAAAATTAATTTTCTGGCTCCAAGAGTTATTGGACTGTAGTTTCACAATCCATCTGGGAATGTTAGAGGCACAGATGAGAAACAGGTAAACTGAGCAGAGAGAAATAGAAAGTGATGTGTAATAGCAAAGCATCTGAACAAGCAACTATCACAGTTACCCCCAATGCCTTAGTCATGCCAACAGAGCAGAAAATTGTGCTCTGTCTGCTGCCCAACTGCTTCTAAGGAATCAGTTTCTTGAGGACATTTATTTGTATAATGATGAGTAAGGCAGATATTAGCCTCTAGCCCTAAATGGCTCCTATAGCTTGTTTTGGGTTGTTCTGGAAGCTGTTTTGTTGATTTGTGTAGTGGCTTGACACTCCCACCAGATTAATAGAAATTATTAGGCTAGACAGATTTCAAACTGGGTAACAACTTGGTGGAATATTATTCATCAATCTTTGTTCAGACCAAAAAGTTCTAAGATGATTGATAACTGAAAATAATCAACCTGCATACTTAATACAGCCTATTATAACTTTAAAAGCAATTCTCTTATGTTGTCTTTTCAGGTCCACATGACTCCTCACAAATGAGTCAAACTATATGTTATTACATAGATAATTATTTACAGACAAGGAAACTGAGGCTTGAAAATGATCACCCCATGTCCCAACAAAGAAAGTCAGAGGTAAATTCTCCAGTCAATACCTAAGCAACAACACTTCAAAGATGTAGACCATTTCGTCATCATCTGCTTTGTTCTGTGGGATGAAGGATTATGAGGATATTGGCTATGATGACATTGCATTTTTAGGAGCCATTGTGGGAAGTACAGTGTCAGTCCTGGCTGGTGGCTAGCTAGAACTGTAATCTGGATTGGGAGCAGATTATGCAGTCACTGAAACATTTATGACTCCCAAAGGGATATCTGACTATGAGGGCTCAAACAAAACTGCTTATAAAATTCCAACTAATAATATGACATGATGTGTGGGAGAAGCAGACAGGTTTGTGCCAGAAGCTACTCTTCAGCAAGGACAGGTAGAATGTACAGTGGGAGGGGCGCAGGACTGTCCAGTGGAAGAATCGTTTGGGCACAAGCATGTGCCTGGCCAAGGGTTTTACTGCTGTAACAACTGGCATTGGAAGCTGGAATGAGCATTATGATGTCGACGCAAAAGTGGGGGCTCTGACATCAGATTCTGGAATCTAAAATGTCTGTCATTTACTGTTACTTGACAGTGTCATTATTTCTCGTTGGGAAAATTGTTGCACCAAGCTCAATGAGATTTGTGAGGTTCATATTAAATATACATAATTCTCCCATTGAAATAACACCTATATTTAGGTGACATTAAAGTAAATCTATATTATTTGTTTAAGAAATTGTTAGCCTCTATGGAAGTGGTTGGAATCCAAGTATAGAGTGACCAGACACTTTAAACTGAAATAATTCAGGCTTTGAAATGAAAAGAGACACTATTAATGGCTTTGCTCCGGCACACAGGTACAAGGGATAGATGATAGAAGTGGTGGTGACTCTGCCTCTAAGAATACCACTCTAAAGTTTCCTTGTTTCTCAACAGACAAGATTCCATGATCACGTGGTTCTATGGAGGCCAGAATATTGTAGTTTCCATAGGACAAGGCAACAGTAACCTTTGCACAAACAAAGCCGAGAGTGAGGTGGGAGGATCGTGGAAGTCTCTCGACATTCCTTCCACATTTCCAGTTCCGAAAGGGCACTCACTGACCTCAGATGCTGTTAGGGTGCCCACTTTCAGTAGGCACCGCTTATGTAAGGAATCCATTGTGCGGTTGGTACAGGACGGTGGTACCCTACCAACTCCGTTGGAGACCATTTCACTAACACCTAGGAAAGTCTTGGGCTACAAATGCAGATAAGGAAGCTGGGGCAGCTGGCTGAAGGCTTTACTTGAGATTTTCTAATATTTACTTTGTTGTTCTTTTACACAATGATAGTTCCCATAGCATGCTCCATTAGAGTAGGAGTCTTGTAAGATGTTCGGTGGGGAATGGGAAGGTAGATGAAGGCTGTTCCACTGTAAAGTTAGAAATTCACAGCATACATTTACACCCTGAGAAGTTCTGGAGAAAAAAAAAAACACCTTAATCTTGTTCAAACAAATATTTTCCAGTTTTTAAGCCATAGTGCCTTTCTTGCTGTAATAAAATTCTACATTCTGCAGAATTAGTTTCTGATGTGCATATACCATACAAAGGATTAAAGTAACAATTCTCAAGGAACAAATCTCAAGAAAAATTGGAAAGCCATATAACAAGATGTAAATAGGTCATTAGAACATTTTCTTATTTCAAATGGATTCATAGCTAATAGTGAAAATATACTCTATCAAACCTATTCTCTATTTGACTATATTAGGGAAGAAAGACAAATGGATACACCAATTGAGTGTTTCCTCATAATTAAACAGTTTAGCTTATGTTAAAAAGCAACATTAATATATTAAAATAATATGGGGACTGGAGAGGTGGCTTTACAGCTAAAGGTGCTTGCTTGCAAAGCCAAAAGACCCAGGTTCGATTCTCCAGGAACTATATAAAGCCAAATGCACAAGGTGGCACATGCAGCTGTAATTTGCAGTGGCTAGAAACCTTGGTACATCCATTCTTTCTCTATCTGCCTTTCTTCCTCTCTGACTCTCTCACTCACTCAAATGTTTAAATAAATAAATATTTTTAAAATATATGAAAAATAATTTGGGTTTTAGAAACATTTAGAAAAATAATTAATACTTAGTTCTACAGAGTGGATTAAGTTTATAATAGTAAAAGCAATACAAGAACGCTTGGAAAGAGATTATTGTATAAAAATTTATATTTCATACATAAAAATAAAGTATATTGTGTAAATAGTAAGAGGGATTTATAGTTAAACATGCAAATAATACTTAAGTACAGAAATGGCTCACATAAATAGAAAACTGTATACTGGCTCGGGGCAAGTACAAAACCCCGTAAGAGAACAACAGGAAAGTAACCAAGGCCCCGAGCAGGAGAAGCAGAGGTACACTGTGCTGACAGGCCTCCCCAGCTCCGGCCTCGCTGCGGGGCCCCTGCCCTCCACACGCATTAGGCTTGCTGAAGCACGCAGTGATCGGAGTGGTGCTGACAATGGTTCTGGGCCACCTGAGACCCGTGGCGGCAGCGCCCACGGCAATCTCTACTAGGCGTTATACCCGCTTCTGTTCTCTGTAAGGAAACTTCCCTTTATACGTGAAAGTCTGCCGTGGCACTCAGAGCATTCAGTTCGCAAAACATCTTTACGGGGATATTGCATATTTAAAAGGGACTTCTTATAGGTGTGGTGACCTTGGAATAAACTTCACTGGGTGAGCTGATTTGAGAAAGAATGCGTGTACAAGTGTGATCTCAAACTGTCAACTCCACTCTCTGTGGTACCTGATTAACTGGGTTTCATACTTCTGGTTATTGTCTGTCAGATCATCAGTGTTCATCTTCTGAGGACATACAAGCCCCCGGTAACTTTAGCTTCTCTGTTTGAGGCACACATGTTAATCCATCTTCTTTACATTTTGGAGGGGAGAAGTGTAATTATCCCCCTGGATATCTCTTTTATCAGTTGCCACATAATTAAGCACCTCCAAATTTAGTGCATTAACAACCCACAATTTGTAATTAGCTTTAATTATTCTTGGATCAACTGAGGCTTATATGAGTGGGTCTCACCAGGAGCTGCACCAAGTAATGGCTGGGGCTCCACGGGGCTGAGTGTGAAAGATGGAGGGGCCTTTCTAAGTTTCCTACCTCATTTCTCATCCATTTGTCGTCTCTCCTGGCGGGATGTCATGGCTTCTTAGGTAGTAGCCAAGATGGAGTGTCCTCAGAGCCAGTGTTCAGAGAGATTTAATCAGAAGTTGCCTTATACTCCAGCTCCTAAAGAATCAAGACACTACTGTGGTAATTTGATTCAGGTGTCCCCCATAAACATAGGTGTTCTGAATGCTGGGTTCCCAGCTAATGGAGATTTGGGAATTAATGCCCCCTTGAGTCAGTGTCTTTTTGAGGGTGGGCTTATGGGTGTTATAGCCAGCTCCCCATTGCCAGTGTTGGGCACACTCTCCTGCTGATATTGCCGGCCTGACGTTGGTCAGGAGGCGATGTCTCTACTCTGCCGTCATTTCCCCCTGCCATCATGAAGCTTCCTCTCAAGTCTGTAAGCCAAACTAAACCTTTTTTCTCCACAAGCTGCTCTTGGTCAGGTGATTTCTGCCAGCAATGTGAACCTGACTGGAACAATCACCTCTGCTGAATTGCACTAGTAGAAAGTCAACAAGGCCAATCCAGATCTAAGAGAATAGACATTAGACTGTATCGTGTGACTGGTTTGCAGAAGAAGGCAAGGAACTGCTCGCTGATCCACTCAGAGGATAGTCTCCACACTGACCCTCAGTAATTTTCCTTCTTACCTGTTTTGCTTTTAATTGTGTGACCACATTACTTCTCTACCAAATTAGATGTATGCTGCCTCTTGCTCATGTTTTTTAGGAATCATATTTTCAAGTACCTGAATGTAATTAATTGTTAATTGATGTAATCTAATGGCTCCAGGGGATCCTAGGCTCTATCGTGCTTCACTTATCAAAGTGACTGATACACAAATAGAGCTGAGGAATTTGCCTATTCTTTGTGCAGGAGGACCAGGGCTTGGTGGAGATAAGAAATTAGATCACAATCTCTTGCTTCTCCATGTAGTACTCTCCCTTCAGGTTCTGTTCACGGAGCTCATGCTGTTACTGTCTCTTCCCGAACTTCCTCTTTGCATTGCCAGGTCCCTAATTGGACGGGGGAGTCCCAGATTTTGTATTTACTTGGGAAGAGCTCTTTTCTTCATCTTAGAAGTCTGAACACAAGTCACCAGCATATTTCACAAAGAATAGAAACAATGTTGCTATCAACAGGCATGGACACCCTTGGAGTGTCCAGAGCCTTAAGAATAAGAAACAGTGTTGCATATCAACAGGCATGAACACCCTTGGAGTGTCCAGAGCCTTAAGAATAGAAACAGTGTTGCGTATCAACAGGCATGATCATCCTTGGAGTGTCCAGAGCCTTCAGCAAAACTTCACTTTTGGGGCTCCTACTTGCATCATCAAGTTGGTGTTAAAATACGTAATAAAATGCATAAGCATACATAACAATTTATGATGAAGCTTTAGCATAATGAATACAGAAATATTTATGTTTCACTCGTTTTCTATCTTGTACATGCAGATTCTTTGTCATATCCAGGCACTGTCTTTTTCTACATATACTCAAGAACCGTCTCTTCAAGGTCATGATTATCAATTATACCATTCCTGGATAATTTCATATCTCTCAAAGCATAAAAGATAGTAGTACTCTTTTAAAAAATATTTTCATTTATTTATTTGAGAGAGGAAAAGATGCAGAGACAGAGAGAGAGAGAGAGAGAGAGAGAGAGAGAGAGAGAGAGAGAGAGAGAGAAGATGTGCAGCAGGGCTTCCAGCCACTGCAAACAAACTCCAGACATATCCTCCACCTTGTGCATCTGGGGTATGTGGGTTCTGGGGAATTGACCCTGTATCCTTTGGCTTTGCAGGCAAGTGCCTAAACCACTAAGCCATCTCTCCAGCTCAAGACAGTAGTACTCTTACCACCCGCCACATATTGCTTTTATTAGAACCCATTCATATCAACCATTATCTTTTTCCATCTGTCATAATACCATTTATTTAATGCTGGTCACATCAGTGCTTAAGACGTGTCCATGAGTGTCCATGAGTTTACATGTTTTACCATGTCTTCATGATGACCACGGGTTCAAATGCTACCTGAGTGTTCATGAAAAAGTAAACAATTGCTAAACTTATCATATTATATATTTTTCTTTATTTATTTTACAGACACAGAAAGAAAGGCAGAAAGAAAGAGACAGTGTGCGAGTGAGCACCAGGGCTTCCAGCCACTGCAAACAAACTCCACATGTGTGCGCCCCTTTGTGCATCTGGCAAACATGGGTCCTGGGGAATTCAGCCTCGAACTGGGGTCCTTAGCCTTCATAGGCAAGTGCTTAACCACTAAGCCATCTCTCCAGGCCTATCATGTTATATTAACTGTGAGATATTTCTGATATAAATGTTAAATAACATATACTTCAACCATGATTTTTTGAACTGTTGAGTCAGAAATTACTACACAGCTGAGAATATGAGCAAGCATGATGTTGAGCACACTCCTTCCTTTTACACAGTGCCACCAATAAGGAGAAAAGGCAGAGAGACTTAGTGGAAAGAAAGGCACAGAGTAAGTCATTTACTATGAGCACAAATTGAGCTAAACCAAAAGCAAGGCTTCCATTTAAAGGCTGTATTGGCATTAACAGAATTCCAAAGAACTCTGGTAGGTAATAACCCTAAATGACTGCATGGCGCTAAGCGTGTGCACCATGGATGCACATAGTGTAGGATAGCTGCTGCCATTCTTATCAACGCAGGTGCTGTGAAAAGGTGGCACCGTGGCATGGGGACTGGTTGTCACAGATAGACTCCTACATGCTGCTCACGTGCAAGGCTGAGTATGGGCATTCACTGGGTGAGAGTTATTCTAAAGCAGCATGCTTGCAGCACGTTGGCACACAGTCTTACGTGCAGCATGAAACACTGGCATGATGGCCGGTGGAACCGATGTGCTTGACAGGCTTCTCTACTGCTTAGGACCTGCAGGTCCTATTGGAGTAAACTTCAGAGATTCTCCAGGCATCCTGTCAGCCCCATACATGGAACACACATTGAGAGAACATTCTCAAAGGAGAAAGAAACTGTAGCCAATTCTAGTACTAGCTGTTCCAGTGGGTTGAAAACAGCGTAGGATATTTAGAGGGATACAGTCCCAAGTGTAGGGTGTCACTATTCTTGCTTGAGTGTAAAGAACATATTCCATTTTTCAAGACTCTCAGTCTGACTAGACTCATGCTTAAGTAAGAAATTGAGACCACTGTTCTGAATCTTATTTGCCAGATGTTAGACCCAATACCAACAGTGCTCAGCAGACTAGCATGAGCAAATCCACAGCCAAAAGGGATTGTAAAGGAAGGTTTGTTAAAGACATCTCTATAAGGACAGATGTCTTTCTTGAGGTATGATACTTACTAAGCCATGCTACATGGGTTTCAGTTCTAGACTGGTGTCACAGGTAAAAGAGCACCATCTATGATACTAATTTCAAAATATTTCAAATATATTTGTGTTTTCAAATTTCAGTGATACAGGGAATTTATTAAAACTCGTTAATAATTGTTAAATATGATACCCCAAAGAAAAATATGGCTTCAATTTCCTTGCCTTGCATGATGTGTTTGCTTTTATGTCTTTCCTTCTCAGCTGCTCACGAAGGCATGGCAGAAGATGTTGAGGTGGAATCACCTTGGAGTTCAGAGTGAAGAGCAGATGAGGACAAGGACACGGGCCAGACTAGAACATCTGATGTAACAAAGCTCCCAAAGCTCAGTGGCTTCTCTTACTCAAGACGTGTTTCCTACTCAAAGTGCAATGGGCTGGAGAGATGGCTTAGTGGTTAAGCACTTGCCTGTTTGTCTGTCTGTTGCTGTCAAATAAATAAATAAAAATAAACAAAAAAATTTTTTAAGTGCAATGTCAGTTTTAGGGGACCATTTGGCATGCTGTGCTCCACACAGACTCTCAAGACCAAAGAGTCATTACCTCGACAGCTCTCTGGGGTTCCTGAGTGTGCACTGGCTCCTTGGCACCTGTGCAGCATGAAGCAAACAAGACCTGTTCTCACTGGGGAAGGAAATCAATTCCAGAGTTGAGGCAGGCTCCTGTTAACATAGGCCAAGTCACTGTGATGCCAGGCATTGAAGCATAGCATTATAATTTTTCCACTTTGTTCTCTTATTTATTTCCTATACTTTTAAAATCAAGTCTATAAAACTGGAATTTAGTCCGGAGGAAATGGGGCTAGGTTCTGATACACTTGAAAGAAATTTAATAAAATGGGATATTTGTGATTCTTTTGGTATCATATAGTTTACGGGTATTTTAAAAGTTGAGTAAAATGTGTTATACAGGGTTTGATAAAGAGTATACTGGTTTTTAGGTAGCTTCTGATGATATTGCCTTTTCAAATTCCAATAACTGGTTTATATGGAATATAGATGTAAGAATGAAATAATTGAGATTAGATGAAGGTTGAACTACCAAATCAGCCATGCATACTTAATGCTGGGAACACTGAAAAAGGCATCATTAGTTGATTATCTAATTGGGAAAATACAGTGCATAACACACAGTTAAACAGCTATGGGTCACTAGGGTAAGTACATCAGAACTTAACTTCTTTTCCTGTGTACTAACATTTCTTAGAGTTGTTTTTGAAACTGAGGAAGAAGGAAAAGAAAATCAAGTGGAAAAATTATAAGGATATTAATCAATGCCAAGCACAACAAACCTAGAAGTCTGAAGACTGAAATTTTGTTTATTTTAAGATGAACCTACCTGGCTATTACTATTGTATACAAGGTCTGTTTGAACTGATTGGCATTTGACAGAGCATGATTTGGTGTTTAAGGTCACAAATTTTGCTAGAAACTTGTCTGTTATCCATATTTGTATCTATCCAATGTCTAGTTATTCCATAGTACATAGTACATCATGTGTCAGGGCTCACTGACTATCAACTGAGAATGAAAAAAGATACACTCTATCACAAGGCCCAACTGAGCCTCAAGATACACTTATAGCTCTCTGGTATGTAACAGTCATAGGAGACTGGAAAGAGAAACCAGCATCTTTTGATTTAGGAATGGATATGATAGGGAATAAAGGTTTATGGCAGGTGTTTGGCAGTCTCTGCAATACCATAACATGCCCACTTTGGGAAGTTACTGAATACTTCAGACACCACTTTTTAAGAGACATGTAGTCTGGATCCAACCCAGAAGCTGCATAGTCTAATCATTAAGGTCTCGGTGGGAAAGTGCTTCTGATTAAGTTTTAAATGAGTTAAATAATTAGCAAGAACTAATAATCACTGTAGTGAAGTCCAAGGTACATTCAGTTTCATCCTCTGTTTAGAAAGTAGAGGGCTCTTATAAATAATGTGTTTTTGTTTTCTGGGAACACGAGTGTACTTCCTTATGTATTGTCTGGAGCTGCTTTTGTCCTATAATGACCAAGTTCACTAGTAGTGATGATGGCCTGCGTAAAACCTTCTACTCTCTGACCTTTACAGGTATGTTTGCCAACTTGAAGTACACCAGCTCTCAGAAAGCACCAGTTTTCTGCTGCAGGCTGACTAGTAATTCTAATTTGATGCTGCATTGAAACCTACTGGGCTTTGGTATATAGACCACTTTACTTGGAAAGTATACCACACTGAGTGAAGAATGTGCTATTGTGCTGCACATTATGGTAGTGGTGAGATTCCATCCTGGAACCTCTTCATCACTTCTTCTGCCTAACTTTGCTTGTTCTGTGACCAACCTACAAGTAAGACCTCTTTACCCCATATATCATAAAACCAAACAGGAAGCAGGGTTTGATGAAAGAAGTACAGTGGAAGAAAATTAACCTGCCTTTTATGTAGAAAAAGCGTAGCATTCTAGTTCAGATAGGATTGCCAAGGCGCGGGCGTCTTTAGGGGTTTGGCATCCCCAGTGTCAGCTTGTTCTGTAGCTCTGTGAGTTCCATGTGCCACACACTTACTGTCTGCTCCTCTCGGAGCACAGCACTTCCCGTATGTTCCTTCATTTAATCCTTATGGTATACTTAGAGCAAATGGAAGTTCAGAAATATTAAATCATTTGTTTAAGATTACATAGCCAGAAAAATGCCAAGGCTACAATTTAGCTCCAACATTAATTGACTTCAAAATCTGTGCTTTCAGTAACTTTTGAAATTAATAAGCCATTTATCTGCTATGAAAATTTGTCCAACTCTCCTCATAGCCAAACAAGCTTGAAACCAGGGGAAGAATTGGAAAGCATATTTTATAAAATATGTTTTATTTATTTATTTGAGAGAGAGAGAAAGAGGGAATGCATGGGTTCACAAGAACTTCTTGCCATGGCAAACAAACTCCAGATGCATGTACCACCCTGTCCATCTGATTTAAGTCAGTACTGAGGAATTGAGTCCAGTCTATCAGGCCTTGTAAAAAAGTGCCTTTATCTGCTGAGCCATCTCCCCAGCCTCCCAGAGATCCTAATTTTGGTTACACCAAATCATCACTAATATAATGAAAATGGAAATAAAACAACTAGAAGAAATTTCACCTATCTATGGATGTGCCATATTGGATGTAAAATAGGTATTTTCTTTTCTTGTCCTTTTCACTTCATTTTCAAGTTTACACTCAAAGCACAGTCATTGTAGTCAACGAATACAAATAAATGTAACACACAAGACTATATATGGTAGTTAGAGATCCTTGGGAGAGTTTGTATGGGCTCAAATCACCACAATTTTCCTCTAGGCCTTTCTTACTTCCCCAGTACTTCTATTTGGATCATATGTGAAGTCTTCTTGGATGCATATTTAAGTGATAAATTCAAACACTAAAACAAAAAAAAAGTGACCCCTCCCCTACACATCTAATTGGCATACAGTGTACCGATTTTCTTTTCCAGGGTGTTTTCAACCTCCTTTTCACATACTTGTCAATATTTGTCCTAGCAGGATTAGTTTTCCACCAATGAACAAAAATTTCACTTGTATGCTTTCAGGAAAATCTGTGGATTAAGCTATCCTGAAGGTGTGTGTACTCTTGAACAGGAAACCACTATTATAATTTTTAGCAAATTGTCAATGTGTTACTTTGAGAACCCATTAAAATTTTGCTTACACAGCTCCTTCCCTGTGTGCATATTTTGCTATTGCCATGGGTATACTTGCCTGATATTTACCATAATAATCTATTTAGAATGTCAAAAGGTACTTGGATTCAGAAAAAAAAAATTGGCTTTAGCATTAGTTACAGCCTTTAAAAAGGAGTCAGGGCAACATATCAATGTCTAATGAGAAAACAATTTATCATTTATGTGTGGTAGATGATAGAACAGGGAATATAGAAAAGTTTGAAATAACTTCTAAACAATGTGTTCAGTGTGTTGACTGGAAAAATTTGTCACACAGGATCTGTCATACCTAAGTATGGACCATCGAAGCTGACATATGTTATTGTGTACAAGGAAAGTGGTCATGAACCAACGAAAGGAATTTACAGAGTCACGGGCATTCCCATCAAAATTCTAATGCTATTCTTCTTTGAAATAGAGAAAAAAATCTTAAAATCCATTTGGAGGCAAAGAAGACATGAGAGAGCCAAAGGACTACTGAACAGAGGAATGTGGCTATTCCTCCTGCCATAGCAGATTCCAGGCTGTGTGGGAGACGCTGCGAACAAAGGCAGATGGTCACCGGCACAGAGACACGCAGGTAGATCCGTGGGACAGATACAAGGCCCAGACATTAGTTGGCATAGCTATAGCTACCTGAGTTTTTTTTCATTTTTTTAAAAGCATGTTTCTTTTTTCAAAGAAAAACAGCAACAGCCAGTTGTAAACCTATTTATTCTTCAATTCCAATTTTTTCTCTAAAATTTAGAAGTGATTTACTGATTTACTATTTTACCCCCCCCCCACCAGCCCCTTTAGACATTTATCATCTGCTTGTGCTCAATCCTTCCAAGAAGATTACTCGAGCATATATCTCCAGGTCCTTGCTTTACTCCTTTTACCAAAAAATGCAACACAATTTCATTGTGTATCTTAGGGACTCCAATCATCAAAAATAGGGAAAAAAAATCTTTGGAATAGCCAATTAAGTTCAATGAAAAAAATCCACATGAATGTGGTTTAGTTGGAGCAGGAATCCACTCCTATGTTCCTGGTAATCTGATCCTGCTCCATGAATCCTTATAACTCATCCTCTCTATCCATCCACACTATGATTTGAATCCAATGATCCAGCTTCAAGGGTTGGGATCCAGGGAGCCCTCTCCAATCCAAACCTTTATAACCAGCAAAACCAAAAAAGAGGAGGCAAGATGTTAGATGTTATCAAAAATGGTGTCTTGGGAATGAAGAGTTATGTCTGTCATCAGTTTAACAGATATACATCAGTAACTATCAAATGCCCCCCAAAAAAGTTTCTGCAAGGTGTTTAATTTTAGCAATTTAATCATTTATAGGCAGTCATTGGAAGAAGCATTTTATAGTTACAGTTCAACTGATAATGCCAACACTTGATACAGGCTTTGTAACAAAAGTTGCAAAAAAGTAATGTAATTGAAATTTACTGGTATCGCTACCCACCTAAATCTAAAATCTATTGTTCCCATCTGCAACTTAGTTTGTAAATTAAAGTGTTTTGAGCATGAGTCAGTTATGAATATTAAAGGGGAATCTGAGACTTACAATGTACTTCCAACTAGATTATCTACACTATGAAGTTGGAATTCTATATCTTGCTGTCTTTTTGACCGTAAGAAATGAAACATCAGTGCTGTATCAGTCACACAGAGGACCCGTGAGTTTGGCAGTATTGATATTGTACTCGATCTGGTTGGAATTAAAAGGCACCCAGGACCACATGTACACCAGCAGTAGGCTTAACAGCTGTAGCTAAGTGATGTAACAAAGTAGCCACTTCTTCCCACATTAGTCCCTATCGAAACAGAAAAGAGGGGAAGGGAGCATATTATCATTACAAAATGGACAATGAATTTTGCTACAACTGCAAAAGTTTAAGAGTAAGGCCACTGTAGTTAGAGGTAACTGCACAAGACATTTGCAAGTGTTTTGAGGGAGATATGATTTTCAACCCTTGTCTTTTAGCCTAAGGTCAATACTGCTAATTTCATCTGTGACAATAGCACTTGGAGTCATACCATTGTCTCCATTATTGATCTGATCCTCCTCAGTGCTCCTTTTGACAATCCTAATCCTGAATCCAAAGCATTCTTAATCCATCTTTTCAGATATGCCTACAGAAAGACACATGAAAAGCAAAATAAATACAAGAACTTCCCCAGGTAAGATAACCACGAACACCCCCCCCCATCCCAGTTCACACAAACCAGAGCAGAATATTTACGCAATACCACAGTCTGAAGAGCATGGAAGTTAACTAATGTCCCGTCTATGACATCACTCAAAATACAGTTTACCAAAACCATGAGATGCTAGGAGCACGGGGATATTACACAAGAATGCAGTTCAACACTTTAGCCCATTCTAAACAGAACAGTTTGAATTAAAATATGAAAAGATTATACCTAATAAAGGAAAACTGTATACCACATGGGTTCTACAAAAAGTGTCACCAATCATCTTACGTGTGAGAACCAGATCTACCGAGTTTGGTGATCCTCTGCTTCTCCTTGGGGCGTCACTGCGACTCCTGCGGCTGCTTCGGGATAGAGATCTTCCCGAAATGGGTCTTCCGGGCCGTCACCTTTAACCGAGAGGGAGGCAGTCTCGAACTGCATGGGTCACAGCGTCTTTCTGCACAAATTCCACGACGCCAGCACCCTCTCGGTAAACATCAGCACAGCACACACCGCCCGCTCACGCACGTGCTCCTTTAAATCGGCCAGCTTCCACTGGGAGGCGGTGGAGACAACCCTGTTTGCAGGGCGCCTGGACCACCGGCCGCCCCCGGAGCTCCGCCCGCCCCAGCTGCCCCCGGCGGTCGGGAAGTCTGGAGGCAGGTTACCCGTCGAGGCAGCGGTGGAGTCACACCACCTGGAGACAGAAAAGCAAGGACTGGAGAAAGAGGCCTTCCCTCCAGGCCTAGCGCACGGAGGCAGAGCTACCGAGCCGCACCATGCTCTCCACTGCCTGGTTTTTGGCAAAAACACACAACAACAAAAATACTCATTACAGTAAAAATGTTTTTAACAAATGTTGCTTGAAAAACTGCATAGCCAAATGCAGAAGAATGAAATTAGATCCATATCTTTCACACAGGACAAAGTCAACTCCAAATGGATCAAAGATCTTAACATGAGACAAAAGACAGCTATAAATCAAACAGAGGAATAATATTTAGAAACACTGAACAGTAAGAAATCAAGCAAACCAATAGTTACATCTCACCATAGTTATTCCATGTCAGATCAGCCATCATCAAAATACCCAATAACAACAAATGCTGATGAGGAAGCTGGTAAAACAGTTATTCACTGTGGTGGGAGTGCAAACTGACATGGTAACCGACATGGAAACCAGGGAAGTAAGTGTGGAGGTTCCTCAAACAGCAAACCTAGAACTACAGTGTGAGCCAAGTACACCACTCCTGAGCATAGTAACAAATAGCTACACTCATTCACGTAACTCCCTTCACTGTTACAGTCCTCCCGATGCCAGGAAATGGAATCAGCCCAGATGTCCCTCAACCAAAGAATTGGTAATGAAAATGTGACACTTCATATATGTGTGTGTGTATAGTGAAATGTAAATACATATAATATTATATAATATATATTTATTATTAAAATTATAATATAAATTATTATTAAAATCATTGTATATTATATATATTATCATATAATATACATATTATATTTTATATATATATATTCAGCCTACAAGAAAAACACAATTATAAAACTGGTTATAATGGATGGAACTGGAGAACAGTAACTGAGGTAAGCTATGTATATAGAAAGACAAACATTGAGTGTTCTCTCATGTATGGACCCAAGCTGACAACCTTTATATGAGTGTTAATATGGGAGCGAGAGTGTATAGATGCCAAGAAAGTAGAAAATAGCCCAGGAGAAGGGATGTAAAGAAGTTTCCAGGGGAAGGGTAAGAACGTTTGCCTATATTAAGTGATATGCAAGGCCAAGGGGAGCCCCTGGTTTGAGACAGTGGAAGCAGAGTAGAAGGGCAAGGAGTCAGGGCAGGGAACAATGGGGAGGCTTAATCAAAACTATGTATGTGTGTTAATAAAAAATAGAAATTTAGTTAAAATTTACTTTTAAAACCTCACTTTAAATAATTTAGATTGCAATGCACCCCCCAAAATAAAGTATAAAGAATGTGGTTCTTCCTTAGATGTCTCTAATAGTCCTAAATCCTGCAAAATAGTATAATTCAAAGTGTAGTGACTAGAAGTCACTTGCGTTATCACTTATCAATGGTTAAAGTGCTAGTTTCCAGACCTGACATGGCCTTACCAAATCAGAGGGTCCAGCGAAGGAGGGTCGGTCATTTCCAGGCAGCGGTCTTGCTTGTGTCACTAACTTAAAGTTTCCTAGTATTGTTGGTGCCAGTGCAACTAATCCAGTGGCAGTGTTTTGAGAACAACTACTCTAAAGATTTCTCAACTTTAGTATTACATTACTGATCATAAGAATAAAAATAAATGGGGCTGGAGAGATAGCTTAGCACTTAAGGTGCTTGCCTGCAAAGCCTAAGGAGCTGGGTTGAATTCCCCAGTATCCTCATAAGCCAGATGCACACAGTAGCACGTGTGTCTGGAGTTCATTTGCAGTGGCTAGAGGCCCTGAATTGCCCGTTCTACCCCCACTCCCATCTGCCTCTTTCTCTCTATCAAATAAACAATTAAAATATTTTAAACATATTTTTGATTTTTGTAGTTTTTAGAGGTAGGGTCTCATTCTAGCCCAGGCTGACCTGGAATTCACTATGTATTCTCAGGTTGGTTTCGAACTCATGGCAATCCTCCTACCTCTGCCTCCTGAGTGCTGGGATTAAAGGCGTGTGCTACCACGCCTGGCATAAACAGCTTTTTAATAAAAGAATAAAAAAATGTTTCTAGGCATTTGCCAATGTCACCTTGGAATTAAGGGCAAAATCATTCCCAGTGGAGGACCACCAGCCCTGGACATTGATAGGACAGCTTGGCCTCACATTGGAATCAACTGAAGAAACTTAAAAATTCAGTCATGGCTACATTTCAAAACCAGGGAACTCCTTTTCCTTCAATAGATACTCATTATGTACCAGAGATTTATATTTATATAACCATAATATATTCATCCAAGCTGATATATTAGCATTGACTAATAATCGTAACTAACATACAGAATTTGTCCAAAACTGCTGTTTTTTTTTTTTTTGTTTGTTTGTTTGTTTTGCTGAATCCACACTATTCCAAGTCACAGTCTAGGATACCATATTGCACATATCCTGCCATGTCCTTCACCTTTCATCTGTGTTTCTCAGTGTTTTGTTGTCAGCCATGACACTGGCTCATTTTCAAAGTAGTAGTCATTCATCCCTCAGGTTAGCCTAGCTATTTTCCTGAATATGCTTACATTACGGACTTTGAGAAAGCATGTAGCACAGCTGATGTCATTTTTCATTGTACTTTCAATGTCAATATGACATCATTGCTTATGTCAACATCATTACTGTCACTAGGTTTTCCTACTGTAATTTACTACTTTTCCCTTTATCACATGCGGTTAAGGTGAGTCATTCAGTACAGTCCACTCTCAAGAGATATATTTAGTAACACATCCCAGAGGAAAAAATTAAATAATTTGTATCATATCTTAAAATTGCCAGGAATGTTAGTAAATTTTGAGGGTGGTAATTTTTCTTTAAAATTTTGGGTTAGAGAGATGGCTCAGCAGTTAAAGGCGCTTGCTTGCAAAGGTGACTGACCATGTTCAGTTGTGCGGTAGCTGTGTAAGGCCAAATGCTGAAAAAGGTGCATATGACTGAAGTGCACATTCCTGCTCACAAATATAAAGAAATGTTTAATAAACCAAAAAATAAAGTTTGGCTCAATAGTTTTATTACTCAATATTGGACATGAATATGGATTGCAACAGCAGTTACTGTTACCTCCTAATGATGAATTTCAATTTTCCTGTTTCTTGTGCAATCAATAACAGGAATTCTTTTTCTAATATTTTATTTATTTAAGAACATGAAAGACGCAGAGAGAGATAATGGGCACACTAGGGCTTCCAGCCACTGCAAATGAACTCCAGCTGCATGTGCCACCTTGTGCATCTGGCTTACATGGGTCCCAGGGAATTGAACCAAGGTCCTTTGGCTTTGCAGGCAAGTGCCTTAATCACTAAGCCATCTCTCCAATCCTAACTGGCTTCTTTTAGAAAAGAATTTTCTCTTCATTCACATTTGTTGGTTCAATCACTTATTTTATGTTACTGTGGTCTCATGGACATTTATTCTCCAATAATAACACGATGGTAACTTCACTTATGTTAGTCAACTTTCCCATTCAGACAATCAGAACCTTTTATAGAATGACTTCCATTCCTTTTTAACATAATCCCATCTTTTCCCTTTTTATTTTGGCTTTCTTTGTCCTTTTGTAAGCATTACCATAATTTATGGCATTAAAATATTCTCTGCATCCATCTTGTGTTTTATTTCCCTCATTCATCGAATCAGCCACTTCTCTAAGGAGCCCTGGATCATTCTCTTTACTACAGAATGCTTAGTGCACACAGCAACCTGGGTATGGATGTGTACCTGGCTGCTAGATGTCACTGATACTAGCTTATCTTTATGTCAAAAGATCTGGGAAATACATGCCTATGAAATATGTGTGTGTGTGTGTGTGTGTGTGTGTGTATCCTCTACCTGGTGGAGTGAAATGATCCACAGATGATTAAGTGTCACACATGGACAGATAGTAAACAGATAGATAGACATAAGCATAAGCAGGAGTCCACACTGGGACATCTAAATCTGATTCAGTAAGACAGAGTTCATTATAGCCTCATTTTCTCTCTCTTACCTTTGCTTATTTTGAACTTCTGTTTCTGTGACAATGAGGAATGTGGATCCTATTTTCTGGAATTCATGGATTAGCTCCAGAGGAGCCGATTCGGAATCAATAAACTATAATCCTGTGGGGGAGGGGGGCCTTAAACAAGAAAGTACTATTAGCATATACCATTTATATTCACCTTTGTAAACTCCAGTCAAAACTCTATTTTCCCTTGTTGTTTAGATCAGCTATTTTTATTTTTCTACTCTGTTCAGTGAGAGAGAGAATAACATACAACTGTTATAAAGTTAAAATCATTTACTTTCATATGCATGTGAACCTGAGCTACTCTGAGACTCCAGTGGAAGTTTGATTAATTTTCATGTAGTTAAGTTTTCTATTTAATTGAGTGTTCCATGTGTCTGACAAATGCATAGTATGATGTATCTTCTGTCATTCAAAAATGACATCAGTCTGTCATATTGTATGTAAGGGCCCCATAGCCCTAAAATCAAAATGTGTGACCCTTTGATATCAAACTCTCACTTAACACATCAATTGCTGATCTTGTTCTGTCTCTATAGTTTTACCTTTTCTAAAATGCCATGGAAACAAAATTACAAAATACAAGGCCTTTTCTCTTAGACTTCTTTCAGTTAGTAGCATGTATTATGCATTGTGACTCTCATCTGTGACACTCCCTGAATCAATTGTTCTTTCCTTTTGCTCATGTCAGAATTTTTATCCACATTTCACCCTCTCATCTGCTGAAGAATGTCCTGATGTTTCTATTTGCTTATAATAAATAAAGTAACTGTGGATATTTATGTACCAAACATAATGTTTCAGTTCATTTGCTTAAATATTGGGGAGTGGGATCACTTATCACTCATATGATTAGAATCCATTAACTTACATACTATTTCCAGAAGTGGCCATAATCATGTTTTATTATCACATTCATTAATTAGAATACCTGTTGTCTCCTCAAAAGTATTTTATAGTTGTGAATCCTCTCCAGCCATCTTAAGAGGGTCATGGTGTAGTGCTATGGTTTTGATTTGCATTCTGTATTGATTAATAATGTTATGCATCTTTTGTGTGCTTATTCATGAATAAATTTCCTTGAAGAAATAAGCATTCAGATACTCGCCCATATTTTGTTTTCCTTCTTTTCCTTAAGCAGGCACTTCGTGTGGCGTATCACTGCGTGCGGAGAGCTTGTCTCCTATTCTACGCACAGCTTTCATTTTCCCCATTGGTGACTTGTCGTTTCATTCTCTAAGAGCCTCTTTGAGAAATATTTTTAAATATGATGAAGTTAAATTCATCTTTTCATTTATAACTTGCATATTTTGGGTCACATCTGCAAAGGTATTGCCAAATCATAGATCACAATGGACTTTTTTCGTGTTTTTAACACCTGTATTGTAATTGAATCAATTCTGTTGATTGCTTTCTCTTGGAAGATCAATTTATTAAAACAATATGTATTTCACAATTTTTGTTGTTTTTTTGTTTGTCTTATAATTTTTACTTGGAAACAGAATGCCCAGGCATGGTAATGCATGCTCTTAATCCCAGCACTAAGGAGACCAACATAGGAAGATCACTGTGAGTTCAAGGCCACCCAGTGAATTCCAAGTCAGTTTGGGCTACAACAAGTCCTTACCTCAAAAAAACTAAAATTAAAAAAAAAATAGTTCTATAGTCCAAAAGCAAGTAAAGGTTGGAGATATGGTTCAGTGGTTAAAGGCACTTGCTTGTAAAGTCTGCTGGTTTGGGTTTGATGCCCCAGTATCCAAGTAAAGCCAATGCATAAAGTAGCGCACTCATCTGAAGTTCTTTTACAGCGGCAAAAGGCTCTAGCATGCTTGTTTTCCCTCTCCCTCTCTCTCTCTCTCTCTCTCTCTCATCTCTTTCTGTCTAATTCTCAAATAAACAAATAAAAATATCCAAGGGAAGTAAATAATAATTTAAAACTGGAAATTGGCAAACATTTTTCTTTATGTCTTTGGCTACAAATTAGTAGGGAGATATTGGTTGAATCAGCCTAGGTAAAATCTGAGCTGGATTTGGTGCACAGCAAGAGTCCATCCCCTCTAGCTGGACTCTGTGCTCACGGTGGGAGCTGATCACCACAAGGTCTTGCTCAGTGTGTGCATCACCTTCGGCTTCAGTTCTCCCCTCCCCCCAACCGCCGTACCTCAATGCATAAGGTCCTTCCTAGGGTTTGTCCTCCCAGTACAAATTAGGGGTGTGCTCCAGGGACGGGGCTGCAGGAGTGGTATGCACTGAAATTCAAACGTTTCTACAGGGCAGAGTTCTGACTGAGCTTTGGGGTAGCCTTTCCTTATCTGGTTCTTGGGGGATGGATAGTGATCCTATCCTCTTAATGTAAAGGATATTCAAAGCTCTAGCTGCCAAAGCTATTCCTCCCTCATCTAGAGAGATTTGTTTCATGACACCATTTACAAACATTTTGACTTTTCCTTTTAAATATTTATTTATTTAAGAGCAACAGACAGAGATAGAAAGAGGCAGATAGATAGAGAGAATGGGCGTTCCAGGGCCATCAGCCACTGGAAATGAACTCTAGACGTATGCGCCCCCTTGTGCACCTGGCTAATGTGGGTCCTGGGGAATCGAACCTCGGACCAGAGACCTTAGGCTTCACAGGCAAGCGCTTAACCACTAAACCATCTCCCCAGCCCTGACTTTTCCTTTTAAATGGAGGAAGGGATATTTATTGATGCTTACAGATCCAGGGGAAGTTCCACAATGGTTGAAGAAGCTGGCCTGCCTTCACAGGTCCAAGCAGAAAGAAGCCATAAGCCCAAAAGCTACACAACACATTTCAGAAAGGCCATGTAGAACTAGGTACTTTGCATATCAGTAGATTGGAATTTTAAACCCACAACCATACCCTAGAACTGAACAGTAAGATCCCTCTAGTGACACCATCTCCAGCCAGGTGGCTGCAGATGCAAACTACAAACTAATAAACAAATTTATTGGAGGCCATCTAGTCAAACTACCACATTCTACCCCTGACCCCCAATAGATTAAAAACCATCACACATTGTAAATTGTATTCAGTCCAATTTCAAAGGTCCCCACAGTCTTGATTTACTTAAGATAATTCCAAAGTCCCAAGTCTCATCTGAGATTTAAGATTGTCTCTTAGCTGTGAATCCTGTAAAATCAAGTTAAATTCTTTCAACATATAAAGGCACAGAATAAACATGTTCAGCTGGTATAAGGCATAGCAAGGGGAGACTAAAACATTGTAAACTCAACCACCACCAAACAAACATCAAATTTCTGC
Organism: Jaculus jaculus; assembly: GCF_020740685.1. Taxonomy (NCBI): domain Eukaryota; kingdom Metazoa; phylum Chordata; class Mammalia; order Rodentia; family Dipodidae; genus Jaculus; species Jaculus jaculus. Next base: position 212,131,340 of record NC_059103.1, on the reverse strand, counting down.
AGTTCAAGTTCAATATAAACAGAGAGTGGCTGTCTCTGGATTTTCCAATTCTTCTCCTCCAGCTGGGCAGAGTGGCCAGGGTACACTTCTATCCCTAGCTAACAGCCTCCTTGGTAGACCTTGAATAGCCCTGGTATATACAAAACAACATTGGGTATCCGTGCAAACCATGGTCCATCTTACAAAGGCTCTTCCAGCCTATTAATGAGGTTCATCATGCCTTGCTTATGTGCCATATTTCAGCAGCAGATCCTGAAACTGTGTGCAATTAATGACCCCTCATTGCAGTCAGATGTGCATTGCTGGTAGAAATCACCCAACCAAGAGCAGCTTGTGGGAAAAAGAGGTTTATTTTGACTTACAGGCTCGAGGGGAAGCTCCATGATGGCAGGGGAAAACAATGGCATGAACAGAGGTGGACATCACCCCTGGCTAATACAAGGTGGATAATAGCAACAGGAGAGTGTGCCAAACACTGGCATGGGAAACTGGCTATAACACCTATAAGCTCACCCCCAACAATACACTGCCTCCAGAAGACTTTAGTTTCTAATTGCTATCAACTGGGGAGACTAGAATTCAGAATACCTACGTTTATGGGGGACACCTGAATCAAACCACTATATTCCACTCCTGGCCCCCATAAACTGATAACCATACAGGATTTAAAATGCAATGCATTCATCCAACTTTAAAATGCCCCATAGTTTTTATCAATCTAAATGATTTTCAAACACTCCCATAATCCAAGGTCTTTTAACTGAGCCATAATACCCAAAAAAAAGGGGGACCCACAAAACCCCTAATGGCACAGAATAAATATTCACACTCCAAAAGACGGCCTTGGGCATAGCAAAGAAACATCCAGCCAATATAAGATTTAAAACAACCAGGGCAAACATCAAACTCTGTAGCTTCAAGTCCAACAACTCTAGCCAGTGATAAATCTCCAAATCCAATCATTTGAACCAGCATCAAGTCTCTGGCATTCCAATTCTACCCCTCCAGCTAGGCTACTCACAGTCCTGGAAAACTTCATTGGGGCCTGCAGCTCTCCTTGGCAGCCATCTCGTGGTTCCAGCATCTCCACTGGGTCTCCACTGCAATTCATGGTTCATCCTCATGGCCCCATGGGGTCTCCATGCAGGCAACCAGCAAACCTGCTTCACACTGCACAGGGCCATTTCCAAAACACAAGATCATGTTGTAAACTCAATGACTCTCTCTCTCTCTCCTGCATTTCTTATCTCTACAATAACAGGTAGGGTGCCACTTTGTTATTCCAGGGGGAAATATAGCAGACTTTGAAGAACAGGACACTCCTTGAGCACTCAGGCCCCTTCAAGAGAGTCTACATTCTTCCTGTTGTCCCAGCTCAGGTTAGCTGGTCCAATATCAGTGGCTGAAATCTCTCAAACAATTTGCAGTTGAATGGGCAGCAATTTAGGCCCAAACATTTCATTTTTTCTGTGCCATATCCCTCTGCTCACACCAGTCCATTTCTATGCAGTGCTACCCCACACAGCTTCTCAGGACACAGGCAGGACTGCAAGCCTCTCAAACTGCTTCTAGCTCAGTCCAAGCAAAGCTCCTTCTCACCTCATAACCTAACCTCACAGTCTATAGTTCTTACTGCATTCAGGTCTTTCAACTCTGACAAGAATAGTCCATCAAGCTGTATTTACAACAGTGCAAGGCTTCACTTAGGCCAATGTTTCAAATCCTCCCACATTCCTCTTGAAAATCAGCTCTAAAAGCCCAAAGCCACACACTCAGGTGTCTAGCAGCAATCCCACTCCTCGGTACCACTTTACTGTTGCAGTCTGGTTCGCATTGCTGGTAGAAATCACCCAACCAAGAGCAGCTTCTGGGAAAAAGAGCTTTATTTTGGTTTTCAGGCTTGAGGGGAAGCTCCACAAAGGCAGGGAAAATGATGGCATGAGCAGAGTGTGGACATCACCCCCTGGCCAACGTAAGGTTGACAACAGGAACAGGAGAGTATGCCAAACACTGGCAAGGGGACACTGGCTATAACACCCATAAGGCTGCCCCCAACAACACACTTCCTCCAGGAGGTTTTAATTTCCAATGGCTATCACCTGGGGAGGCTAGCATTCAAAATACCTAAGTTTATGGGGGACACCTGAATCAAACCACCACACCACTCCATACATTTTTCATGCTTCCCAAACCAATACCGATTGTGAGATATTCATAGTCCAGGGACAAAATAAATTGTAACCTTGAAAAGCAGGTTTCTTCTCCAGTCAGCTCTTTCCAAAAGAGTTTCCATTTCTCTCACAGACTTTCTTCATGCATCCTTTCCATTGTTTTAGTATAAAGGAGTTAGGTCATCTTCATTAAGATTATTAATGTGTTGACAATAGTAGCTTCAGTAACCTAAAATCAGTCTCAGTGCCTATAATTTTAACTTGCTTAAGGTTTTCCAACTTAAAATCCTCAATCTCTCAGTCCAATATATTTAGCCAAGTATATCAATCCATTACAAATTTAACCTTGATCAAACTCTCTGGACCTGGGCAGCAGAATTCAGTTAGCCCTTATGCCAGTATACCAGTTCCAACAAAGCTCTCTGCAGTCTGCTTCTCCTTAAAAAGTTCATAAACCAAGCCTACAAGTTCAGTACTGTCTGCATTTAGCATTCTCAAACTCTCATCAGAATAATCCATAAAACTTGTATTACTACTCCAGAAGGCATCTTCAGTTGCAGGCATAAAGTCCATGCCCATTGCACCAAAACAAAATTTTCAAAAGACCAAAATACCCATGGTCAGATTCATCTTACCCCACAGTCTGGTACCAACTTCTGTAGCAGACAGTTTCAGGTTCACTGAGATAAACCAGGCACAGTTATGGAGGAAGGGATATTTACTGAAGCTTACAGAACCAGGGGAAGTTCCATAATGAAATACTTGGCCTGTTTTCATATTTCTAAGCAGAGAGAGAAGCCAGAAGGCCAAAAGCCACACCACACAGCACACTTCAAAAACTCCAGGTGGAAATAGGCCTATTTTGACTCCCCCACAAGGTAATGAGATTTGATACCTTTCCTCCAGTGCTCTAAGCTTTGAACCATTGTGGGAAATGGAGGACAATGATCTACCAGGGTCCAGTGCCAATATTTCACAGCTCCACGTCTGTCTTCCAAGCCAGCCTCTTAATTCGCTCTCTCAACCAAAGCCTTTGTGTTTCCCATAGGGACCCAATGGAGACCTTTTGAGGAGAGCAGTGGGTGTGAACACATTTGCTTTGGTGGCACTGGGGTATAACATACTTATGCTGGCTCATACTAAGCAACTGGGTGCCATTCTTGAGCCATGTCCTTCCTGGTTTGTATGGCATCTGGTGTTTGCCACGAGAGTGTGTGTCTGTTCTTTAATGAATGGACTCTCTTTCCTGAGATGGAGTCATGAGCTCATGTCCTACAATTTTATCTTCTTGGTATATTCAAGAAAAGTGGTGACTTTACAAATTATTCAGCAATTTTTAGTTGTAAAAGTAAGAGCTACACTCTTTTCAGCTGTCTACATTCTAAGGGGAAACTGGATAGCTTCCATTTTATAAAACAGATTTTTTTTTTGGGCTGAGGAGTGACATGATATTTCAATTTTTAGAGAATTTTTTTTCACTGTACCCTACAGAGTGGATGAGGCTTAGGGTATGTTGGAAAGCACTTCGCAGTAACTTGGATAAAAGATTAGCAGATCACAGTCACACCATGGCCTGGGGCAAAGGATGAAGATGTATTTGAGAATCTTAGAATTCAGCAGGACTTCCTGACAGACTGTTGGAGTGGGCTCTTACATGAATATTCATGAACTTCAACTGCTCCCGTGTGCTGTAAGAAAGAAGGAAGATTCGAAATGTGCCTATGTTTCCAGAAAACCAAGGAGATGGTGACAAAGGAGTCGGGGCGATTCTAAGGCTGTAAACTGAGCAGGGTGTGGCAGCACACATTGGAATTTCAACGTGGACATGCTACTACGGAATGTGACTGACTTCTTGTTTCATTGTTGTGGCAAGGTGGTCAGTGGCGCACTTCTGAACGAACTCTGAGGAAAAAACACATCCGGAAATGTTCCCATGAACGTGAGCAGAGTGCTGCAACCTTTTCTTGGCTGAGATTCTGAGGAGATGTCCCATTGCTCCCTCATCACTGAAAAATCCCAAATACTGTGTGCTAATTGCAAGGGCTGCTTATGAGGCAATTCAATTTGGTATAATCTGCCTGAAGCCACTTAATGAACTTAGTATGTCACTCTCAGGTTTGGGGACAATTAAGAGAAATTCAGAGTGCTGAAAGCATTTAAGTGCCTGTTAGGAGAGATGAGGCATTTTCAGAAACTAGAAAGGGATCATTAGATCACAAACATGTCATTGTAGCAGTGAGTGTTGCAGGGAAAATAATTAAAGCAAATTGTCTGCATCACGGATTTTCTTCTTCCTGTATCTGTCCTGTAGGCATTTATGGAGCCATATTTTATAGGGCCTTTGTTCTTGATGCTTTGGAAGAAAAGATGAGAAACCACCTTTCAAAGAAGTTTCAGCCTTCTTGGAGGATGTCCACAGCAAACACTTGGTAATGTAGAGTGATGGGAGCTAATCTCAAGGGAAAGAAGGAAGAGAAGAAAGTAGATATAGTATTTCTGCTGGAAATGGAGACTCACCCACTCGGTTAGGCATTGTCCAAAATAAACAATGTGAAAAAAAATGCATACTTCCCCATCATTTTGTCTTTACTTAAAACATCATAGAGGCATCTCTCTTAGAGTTATTTTGAGAGAATATGCACACATTATAAATTAGTTGAAGATCATCTCCTCTTTTTAACACAGTTTAGTAGCTAGCTCATATTTTCCAAAAGGTAATTCAGTGACTGACATGTGTCTGTGTGATTAAATGAATTTAACAAAATCTACTTGTGCTGTTATTTTGATGATAGATTTTAAACCTTAGGAAGGCTTGCAGAATTCTGCACTTTGTGCTTCCCCAATTTGCTGTATTTCATCAAATATATTATAGAATGCACCATTAATGTTTATATTCTTAAGATAGAAAATTACCTGCCAATGTAGCTGAAAATCAATTCTTTCCTAGCACTTAAAAAATTTTACTTTGTATTTATTAAAATAAATCTTTTAAAATTGCTTAGACAAATGACCTCTTCTCTCTCTCTCTCTCTCTCTCTCTCTCTCTCTCTCTCTCTATATATATATATATATATATATATATACATATATATATATACACACACACACATATATATATATATATATGTATATATATATATATATGATTCTTGAAGTGATTTGAGATATTTCTAAAACATCATAAGCATTTATTAACATTTTTAATTACTGTTTAAATATATTTTACTTGTTTATTTATTTGAGAGGGAGAGAGAAAATATGGGTTCACCAAGACCTGCAGTAACTGCAAACAAATTCCAGATGCATGTGTCCCCTGGTGCACCTGATTTATGTGGCCCTGGGGAATTAAACTGGGGTCCTTTGGCTTTGCAGGCAAATACCTGAACCACTAAACTCAGCCCATGAATTATGTTTTGTCTAAAAGTTGCTGAGTCTCATGCTTGTCCATCAATAGCATTATTTATATCATCAGAAACATTAATGTGGTGCTGAGGAGAGGGCTCTGTTAGAGATGTAGTGCTTGCCTTATAAGCACAAGGACCCAAGTTCAGGTTCCTAGCAATGCATACCTGTAATCCCAGTACTGGCAGGGAAAGGATCCATGAGGCTTTCTTGCCAAATAATTTAGCCAAATAAGATAATCTTCAGGTCCACTGAGAGACCCTGTCTCAAAAAAAAAAAAAAAAAAAATCAAGTGGGCTGGAGAGAAGGCTGAAAAGTTAAGGCACTTGCCTGCAAAGGTAAATAAGCAAGGTTCATTTCCCCAGTACCCATGTAAAGCCAGATGCTCAAGGTGATGCCTACATCTGGAGTTCACTTGCAGTGGCTAGAATCCCTGGAGGGCCCATTCTTTCTCTCTCTCAAATTAATTAACTAATTAAAAAAAATGAGAGCCAGACATGGTAGCATATGCCTTTATCAACCCCCCATCCAGCACTCAGGAGAGGTAGGAGGATCACTGTGAGTTTGAGGCCACCCTAGGACTACAGAGTGAGTTCCAGATCAATCTGGGCTAGAATGTAACCCTCCCTCAAAACAACAAGATTAAAGTGGTAATTGAAGAACCACAAAAACCTATTTGGCCATTATAGATGTATTTATGTAGAAACAAAAGCAAATAAACACTGATACTCACATGAAAATTGTTTCAAATTGCATTTTAATATTATATTTGTTAAAACTTCAAACCCAATTTTAAAAATGCATTATCAAAAAGCGGGGCGTAGTGGCACACACCTTTAATGCCAGCACTTGGCAGGCAGAGGTAAGAGGATCTCTGTGAGTTCAAGGCCACCCTGACATTCCATAGTGAATTCCAGGTCAACCTGGGCTAGAGTGTGACCCTACCTCGAAAAAACAAACAAAAAAAAATGCATTATCAAATTATTGTAAAATATCATGCCTTTATACCCTACTTTGTTTTTATGGACTCCATGTTTTGGGGGGCTGGGCTTTTGAGGAAAGGGAGCTGTTCTGCTTAGACAAAGTTACTTAATTTCATAGTAAAAATATTCTATAAACTAAATGCATGTATTCTATAGCCTAGAAGGAAGCTTATAGACGACGGCATGCAGCAGTGGTGGTGAGTAAGGGGCATGCAGCCAGCTCTTCTCAACTTGCAGTTTGTTTGGCCGCTTACTAACTGTCAGATCACGAGTAACTTGTTTAATCTTTCTGAGTTTCAGTTGACTCATCCTTCAAAAGAAAACAATAAGGGGCTGGAGAAATGGGTCCATGCTTAAGGGTGCTTGTTTGCAAGGCCTGACTGTCTGGATTTAGTTCCCCAGGATCCACATGAAGCAAGATGCACAGAATGCTGCATGCACCTGCAGTTCAGTTGCAGTGAAAGGATGCCCTGGTGTGCCCATGCCCCTCTGTATGTATGTATGAATGTCTCTCTCTCCCTCTCTGCTTTCAAAAGAAGAACTAATAAAATTTATTCTGAAGCTTACATTAATAAAATGATTGTTAATCTCTTAGCAGTGTCAGTAATCAACCAGTTTTAGTTATTGTTATTTTTCTCAAATATCATGACAAGAAACCTTCTCTCATTGAAGGAATATTGATGATTTCTGAAAATTGAAATCAGCCTTAGAGGATAAGCAGTTGCTTATGTGAAGAAATTTCCAGCAATATATGACAGGATCTGATGATGATTTCTGAAGTGTTGTAGTGTAGAAAGTTCTTCTTATAACAATAGTACTATTAAAATTAACTCTTGACCTCCCATCATGTGTTTGTTAGAAAAGCAACTAGAATTATTTTCATAAAGTGGAGGGGGTAATGCTGTGTACTGAGGGCAGATGCGTTCAGGCTGGTTTGAGACCTGTGCACTTAGACCAGGAAAGTTGCAAGTATGTTGGAGGCCTATGCACTGGAACCAGGTGAGGTAACAGTGTGTTTGGGATCTGAACATGTTTGAAGTCTGTGGCTCAGATGAGATGAGGTTGCCAGTGGGCTTGGGGTCTGTGTACCCAGTGCAGTTGAGGTTCAGGTGTGTTTGGGGACTTTGCACTGGGACAGGGTAAGGTGCCAGCTTAATTGAGGCCTGTAAACTCAGACTATGGGAAGATTGTCAACATGTTTGGGGCCTAATCTGGGGTGAGTTAGGAAGTGTTTATTATAGGTGTGTTAGGGACCAGACGTGGAAGGTTACAACTTCTCAAAGGCTGAACATAAGACATGAGACTGAAATACCCAAATCCACAAGCTTGTGGCTGTAGTCCCAGTGCCTACATGCTCTTGGGCCTTATTGTGCGGCAACATCCACAATCTGGGCATCTGGAGCTAAAATGCTATCCCATTCCAAGGTGGTTCAGCCCAAAATAGAACACTTACTGAAGATATTACAAGGAAAGCAAAACTTTTACCTCAACTTTTACAAGCTGAGAGATGTCTACCAAGATTGTATAGTCCAATAATGCCAATAATGGAAGCATCCAATGAAAAAACAATTGTGGTGCTCCTTCCCACTCAGGTAGTGCTGAGGGAAGGACCAGGCCTGCTGGTTCCTTCCTAGGGGTTGAGGGGATGATGAGTATCCAATGACCCAGAAACCTCTCCTGGACACCAGAGAAAAACCACACTGAGTTGGGAATCCTTTTGAAGCAGGAACTCACTTTATTGTTGCAGTGGGTGTTTATATAATGTTGAGAACTAAGGCGAGACTTTAGGGTGGGGTGAGATGTGAGGGCCAATAGCACACTGCGACCTTTGAGATGATTGGTTGTAAGCGCACATGAGCAGGGACTCTAACTTCCTGTGCAGAAGTGGCAGGCCAGAGGCCATTTGGCCCCCTGCTGAGTCGTAGCTGGGCAGAGACAGTTAGGCTCAGGAAGTTCCACTAGGCCTCAGTCCAAGGCCCAACACACAATGGTGACAACAGAAATACAATTCCCAGTGAAAGCACAATAAGCTATATAAATCTGACCAGTGATCAAAAATGCAATGTTTGGGAGCTGGAGAGATGGTATATTGGTTAAGGCATCTGCCTGTGAAGCCTGAGGATCCAGGTTTGATTCCTCAGAATCCACATAAGCCATTTGTACATAGTGGGCTTGCATCTGGAGATCATTTGCAGTGGCTAGAAGCCCTTGTGTGCCAATTCATTCCTTCCCTCCCTCTCTCTCTCTCTCTCTCTCTCTCTCTCTAATAAGTAAAAATAAAACATATTAAAAAGTAAAATGGGCTGGAGAGATGGCTTAGCAGTTAAGGAATTTGCCTGCAAAGCTGAAGGACCCAGGAGTGATTCCCCAGGACCCATGTTAGCCAGATGCACAAGGGGGCACATGTGTCAGGAGTTCATTTGCAGTGGCTGGAGGCCCTGGTGTGCCCATTCTCTCTCTTTCTCCCCCCCCTTTCTCTCTGTTAAATCAATAAAAATAAAATATTTTTTAAAAAAGTAAACCAACCATCACACAAAGTGCAACAGAATTATCTATTTTTTAATTAATTAATTAATTAGAAAGCAACAGACACAGAGAGCAAGAGGGAGAGAGAGAGAGAGAGAGAGAGAGAGAGAGAGAGAGAGAGAGAGAGAGAGACTGTGCATGCCTGAACCTCCAGGCACTGCAAACCAACTCCAGAAGTGTGTGCCCTTGTGCATCTGGCTAACCTGGGTCCTGGGGAATCAAGCCTCAAAACTGGGGTCCTTAGGCTTCACAGGCAAGTGCTTAACTGTTTAGCCATCTCTCCAGCCAGAAGAATCTCTTATGGTACACAGAGTTTGTTACTAGTTTGAACTTAATTGAGGAAAACCAGAGATACTTCATTACATACAAAGGCAATCTCAGATTTGTTTTAACTGAAATTCTGAAAGCCAGAACTGCTTGGAATGGAGCACATCAAAGTCTAAAAAACTATGGTTTCCAATATATACTACTACCCACCGAAAACATTCCTCATAATAGATGGTGAAAGGGAAATTTTCCATGATAAATTCCAGTTCTGTGATTATATGAACAAAAAGCCTATCCTACAGAGAATACCTCCGGGGATACTCCACACATAAGAGTGGAACAACCAACCTAAAGAGCCTACAAGAGGAATAACACAATAATCAAAACTGTAGGAAGCATGAAAACATACAAAGCCCAAGAAAGTACCAAACCCCATAAGGTCTCCAACATGACAGGGAGTAAATCAAACCTCACAGTTATAACCTTAAATATTAATGGTTTTAGCTCACCCATCAAAAGACACAAGGTAACAAGGTAGATCAGATAATGGACACTTCCTTCTGCACTCTTCAAGAAACCCACCTCTCTGCTAAGGATAGACATTTCCTCAAGGTGAAAGCAGGAAAAATGGTTTCAACAGCAAATGGAAATAAGAAATGAGTGGATGTGGTAATATTAATATCTGAAAAAATAGACTTCAAACCAAAGTAATCAAAAAGGACAAAGAAGGACATTTCTTACTTATCAAAGGAACATCACAATCATAAATTTATATGCATCAAACTCAGGAGCACCACATTTTATAAACAAAACTTATTTGACAACAAACCAGAAATAAACCCCAATACCATCATAGTGGGAGACTTCAATACCCCACTATCATCAATAGATCATACAAGCAGGAAATTAGTAGGGAAAATAGAGATTAACAATACCATGGATGAACTAGACTTAACAGACATCTACAGACACTCCATCCCAATTTAACAGAATACACATTCTGCTCAGCAGCCCACAAAATCTGCACTGAAATAGATCATATATTAGAGTTTAAAGCATGCTGCCATAAATTCAAGAAAATTGGCAGAATTTCCTGCAACATATGAGACCACAATGTGATAAAACAAGAAACTAACAAGAGAAAGAACAGAAATTATACCAGCTCCTGAATATTGAATAATATTCTATTAAAGAAATAAATTTTACTTATATTTATGTTTATAAAACTAATTATTATGTAAGAAATAAAAAGGAAATTATAAAATTTCTAGAACTGAATGATAATGAAAGCACAACATACCAAATCTTATGGGACATATGAAGACAGACCTGAGGGGGAAAATGTTTAGCACTGTATGCCTTCATAACAAAGACAGGGAGATCTCTAATTAATAACCTAACCATCCACATAAAGGCACTGAAAAAAAAAAAAAACAAGAACAATCCAACATTAACAGTACCAGATGGAAAGAAATAACTAAGATCAGAGCAGAATTTAATAAATTATAAATTAAGGAAACAATTTTAAAAATTGATAAAATGATGAATTTGTTCTTTGAAAAAATAAATAAACTTCTGGCTAATTTAATCAAATAAAAAAAGAGAATTATCAAATTAGCAAAATTAGAAATGAAAAGGGAGAGGTTGCAACAGACATCAATGAAATTTGAGGAATTATCAGGACATATTTCCAAAACCTCTACTCCACAAAATTGGACAACATGGAAGGAATAGGTGAATTTCTAGACACACACCACCTACCAAGCTAAACTCAGAGCAAATAAATCTCCAAGCCAAACCTGTTACATCCATCAAGATTGAAAATATAATGAAAAACCTCCCCCAAAAGTCCAGAATGTGGTGGATTATTAGCCAAATTCTAGCAAACCTTAATTGACAAACTGAAACCACTATTTCACACAATCATTAAATGAGAAATGCTTCCCAACTTTTCCCATGAAACTAGGATCATTCTAATACTAAAACCAAAGATACAGAAAGAAAAGAAAAGTATAGACCTATTCCTCTGATGAACTTAGATGCAAAAATCCTGAACAAAATCCTTGCAAATTGAATTCAACAATATACCCAAAACATTATCCACTTTGATCAAGCAGACTTCAGTACAGAGGTGCAGGATAGTTCAACTTATAGAAATTGATTTATATAATGGACCACATAATAATCTTAAACCCAAGAACCATATGATCATTTCAATCAATGTAGAGAAGACCTTCAAAAAATGCAATAATACTTTATGATCAAAATTCTGAAGAGAATAAGCATGTAGGTTTTATATCTCAACATAATAAATGTTATGCAGCAAGCACCTAAAGCAAAGCATACTTAATTGGAAAATACTCAAGGATTTCCACTAAGATTTGTGACAAAACAGCTATTCCCGCTCTCACCATTGCTCTTCAACATAGTACTAGAAATCCTAGACCAAGCAATAAGACATGAGAAAGATATAAAATAGATACAAATAGGAAAGGAAGAGGTCAAACTAGCACTATTTTCAGGTGCCATAATGCTATAAAAAAGTGAGCCAGACAATTGTGCCATTAAATTTCTAAAGGTAATAAATTGCTTCAGCAAAGTGTCAAGATACAAAATCAACACACATAAATCAGTACCTTCCTATACACAAAAGATAGCTATACAGGCAATGCAATCAGTGAGGGTGTCCCATTTTCAATAGCCACAAAAAATAAAATCAAATACCTTTGTATGACACCAACCAAGGAAGTGAAAGACCAATATAATGAAAACATAAAAACACTCAAGAAATAAATTGAGGAGGACATAGGAAGATGAAATGACCTCTTATGCATCTGGATAGGCAGAATAGATATTCTGAAAACAAACAAATTCTTCCAAAAGAAATATACAATGTAACACAATAGCAATAAAAATACCAGCATCATTCTTCACAGAGATAGAAAAAATAATATCAAAAACATAGAATGGTAGAAAGCAATGGATATCCAAAAATAGCCTCAGCAAAAGAAACATCTCTGGTGGTATCACAATACTCAATCACTCAATCTAAAGCTATATTCTAAAGCCATAGTATCAAAAACAGCAAGGGACTAGCATTTAAAAAAAAAAGGCCTATGGACCAATGGAACAGAATTGAAGACCCAGGCCTGGTACTTGAGCTTTGACAAATTAACAAACACTGTACATTGGAGAAGAGATATCATCTTCAACAAATGGTGCTGGACAAAGTGGATAATCACATAAACAAAAATGAAACTAGATCTACTCTTCTCACCATGCACAAAAGTCAACTCCAAATGGAAAAAGACCTCAATATAAGCCCAAACTATTAAATGACAGGAACAAAAAATAGGGTGAACACTTCACAATTTAGGAGTGGGGAAAGACATCCTAACCAATACATTAGAAACCAGGAAAATTACACACCACTGAACCAGTGGTATCTCATGAAGCTAAAAACTTTTTAACAAATGAACATACCATAAACAGAGCCAAAAGACTACACAAGAATGAGAGAAAATCTTCACCAGCTACACCACTGACTGAGGCCCAATATATAGAATTTACAAAGAATTCAAATAACTAAGCAAGTCCCATTGTGCCTTGCTTGGGAAGGCATGGTCATGTGTGAGCTATGGAATCACATATTTTTCACTGGTATTCTGACTGGCCACTGGGTACCAATATCCCCAGGACAAAAACTTGTTTCTTCCTCAATAAAATAAAGAGTCTTTCTAAAATGGGTAAACAGCAACACACACAAAAAAAAAAGCCAATGAAAGTCAGAAAATTGAGAGATTTCCACCAAGGATGTCTAGTCTTACAATGGAAGCCTTCAATTAAATGATAGAGAAATCAACAGAAATTCATTCCCAAAATGAAAACACAACAACCAAGGAGACACTGATTAAAAAAAAAAAAAAAATGCTTAACTGGAAGCAAACCATCAGAGAACCAACAATTATTTCAATGAAATTGAACAGAATCATATCCTAGAGGGTTTTGTACTCAGCAAATACAGTCAATTTGGTACCATTGTTAGACTCATCCATGACCTGCCCCTCCCCCCGGACCCTCCTGTTGACGTATATGGGTCAGGCATTCTGGAGTTAGCCAACAGTTAAGAGTAGGATAAATGTCTCTGCGTATCATGACCCAACATGTGGCTCTGACATTCTTTCCGCCCCCTCTTCCACAAAATTTCCCTGAGCTATGTTGGGTTCATTTTTGGTCTGCTTCAGTGATGAGGTGTTGGGGGCCTCTGGGACTCTAGGTCTCTGGATCTCTGATTTGGTAGGAGTTGATTTTTCTCTGTGTTGATCTTCTTCACCCTTGTGCTGGTACCCTGATTACCAAGAAAACAGTACCCTTGCTTCTTTCACCAATTGTTCTTAGTTTCAGCAGGGGCCCTTTTGGGGTATGATGGGGAGGCTTTCTCCTTAGGATCTACATCTATCTGAAAAAAGAGAAGCAGATTCTCCAACAGAGAGTAAGTTAGCACCAGACAAATGAGATAACAATTTTTTTTTTTAATAGAGAATTTAATAGGTTTAGGCCCTCTTGTAGCCCATGATTGATGGTAGCTTGATAATGGAGAGCAGGCTTATGCTTGGATATGGTTCTGACTTGTTTCCCAGATCCAGCTATGGGTCCCGTACCACTGAGGGGATCAGTTAGCCGAATCAAGAGCAGTTGGTCTCCCTCCATGGCTGTATGCCACTATTGCACTTGTGTGAGCATCACAAAAGGTTATTTGCTGCTAAGTAGATTAGACCATGAGTTGCCTGGACAGATATTAGTCATTTTCCCCCAGTCGCCCATGTAGCACCTTCTGGCACTAGACATGCTGACTGTCTGGGGACTGACTCAATTCCAGCTTCCAGCCATGCCATTCCATTTTATGTGTCAACCACATTAAGTGTCTTCAACAGTAGGGTCTTACCACTAGCCTTTGGTGGGTCATAAAGTACTCTGACAGAAATCTGTCTTTTTTTTTTTTTTTGAAATTATTTATTTGAGAGCAGAAAAAGAGAGAGAGAGAGAGAGAGAATGGGCGTGCCAGGGCCCCCACCCACTGCAAACAAACTCCAGATGCATGTGCCCCCTTGTGCATTTGGCTAACATGGGTCCTGGGGAATTGAGCCTCGAACCAGGGTCCTTAGGCTTCACAGGCAAGCGTTTAACCACTAAGCCATCTCTCCAGCCCAAATCTGTCTTTCTTTTAGGAAAACTTGTAGATCTCTCTGATCAAAAAATCATTGTGGATGATAGTCACATGCTGGTACTGGGAGTTATAGGTCAGTGATCACTAAGAAAAGGAAGAAAAAGATAACTAATATGAAAGAGTTGGAGAGAAGAGAGAGAGAAGCTGTAGAAGATTAAGGAATACATTCCTGATACTGAAAACCTACAACAGGGTGGTCATGAGCTCTAAGGGTGTAATGTCTGCTGCTATCTGACTAAAGGTATATACTATGCTCACCAAACTGCCCAGAAAGCACTCCTCTTATTGTTCATAGCCATATATTAATGCTACTCTCACCTTTGGTTAGAGAAGCTTCTCTTTTCAGCTGGCAATGATCTTGGGATGACTCAGAAGGTACCATGATGCTGAGAAGAAGTGATAGAGGAGTGCTCAGCACTGAAATATCTCTATCACACCTTCCAAGGCTCAGGGTTCATTGTGGAAGAGGTGGCAGAAAGAATGTAAGAGCCAAAGGAAGGGTAGGACTCCTTAAAACGTGCTCCTCCAGACACCAATGGCTTGGACATCCATATCCATGACCTCACAATGCCTTATACTACCTACACAAGACCATCATAACAGGAGGAAAAGTTTCTACTTAATTTAAAAAAATATGAAAAGTAACAGTTCTTGTTGTCATGGCTATCATATTCTCCTTCCCATTAAGTAAATTGGATGGGAAGTTGTTAACTTCCCTCTCTGTCATCTCACAGGACAATTGACATAAAAGTCTTTCAGAAGGCAACATGAAAAAATAATTAAAACATTATATATCTTATATTGGTGAAGCATGAATTAAATTTCAGTTTTTAAATATATATTTTACTTTTTTTGAGAGAAAGTGAGAGTCTAGGAGAGGGTGAAGGGATGAGAGAGAATGGGCATTCTACTTTCTTCAGCCTTTGCAAGCAAACTCCAGGTGCATGTGCCACCTTGTGCATCTGGCTTACATGGATCTTGGTGAATCAAACCTGGGTCTGTTAGCTTTGCAGGCAAGCACCTTATCTGCTAAGCCATCTCTCCAATCCATGAATTTTAGTTCTAATATAAGTAATCCAAGGAAGTTTTCTGATCTCTGCCTTGTCTATAGAATAAGGTGATAATATTGATATTGTGAGGTATTTGGACCATCTGTCATGCCACAGATGTAAAGCTTTGCAGCATATTTTCAGGCACATATCTAACTTTGAATAAGTGGGGATGACATACATATTTTTCTGTTTTTATTTTAATACTAGTATTGATATTTTCATCCCTTCACATGTTTTTCACTGAAACAAATTAACAAATACTTGGTGGCTGAAAACAACACACAGGTATAAAAGTAAAAGGACAGAAAACTGCATGCTAAATGGTTTGTCAGGGGAAGGGATGGAGGGGAGGAGGGGATTGTTCTGCTCAGCTTCAAGTTACAGGGGTGAACATCCATACAAGGCAGAGTTTATGGGAAGAAGGGTTTATTTCAAGTTTATACATCCAGGGAGAAGCTTCCTCAGTGGTGGAGGAAGCTGCTTCCTTATCTTCAGGCAGATAAACAAATAAACAACCAGAAAGGACCAAAAGCAGCAGCAGGAAACTACAGCAATCAGTACCCCCCACTTCTGCCCCCAGAGCTCAGGCTGCTTAGCATGACTTTGCACTAAAATGAGATCCATCCTCAAACCTAGAGAGAACTGGACTACTGGCCTAAGGGCTAGCTGCATTCTGCTGCCCATGCCCAGACAGATTAATCAAAATTGAATTTGAATAATTGACGAATTTTCTGGGTGGAAGAAATAGAATTAGAATTGAGAAATAGACTTAAGATTTAAAGTTGGAAATTTTTAAGGAAGTTTAAGGATATTGGCACAGATACTGGTTGCTAAAGCTGCTATTGTTGAGGAGAGAGACAACTTCTTTCCATTGAACCCATGGAAAGGTACCTGAAGTGATTCTACCCAGGAAAGCCTGAATGAATAGGACTGCAAACTTTTTTACAAGGAGATGCCTGGAAGATAACCTGCTCTTCAAGACCATGATTTATTTCCTTAAACTCTCAGTTTCGCTGCACACCTGGTATTGGTTTTGGAAACATGAAAAATGTGCAGAAGTGGGTCATAAAGTACACATGGCTCCAGAAACCCCTGCTGAGATGTGCAAATTAGGCACGCATGGTGCTCCGATAAAATGATGAGGCCTTTGTAGGGTAAGCTGGCTTGCAGTGGAGACCTGGAAATACCGTAACAGTACAGAGTTCACCATGGGATTCTGTCAGCTTGGGATGGGAGTTTTCCCTGGATATTAAGCCCAGCCAGCTTCAGGGGAGGAATTGAACATCCAGAGACTACCATCACTAGTTATGGATGTAGGGCTTGAACTGCAAGTGTTTGATATTTGCCCAATTGTCATTGACTTTGCATAGGTCCAGATTCTCCTTGTTATGTCTTACAGCAAGTGAAATGTTTACTTTGTGTCGTTATATGTTATATGTTACTTGTTTTGAATTTACAGGACTCACAATTAAGAGACAGTCTTTTTATGAGAAAGAAAAAGGGAGAGAGAGTTAGTTGATGGGATAGGGTGTCTAGCCACTGAAATAAAAATCCAGACATGTGTGCCACCTTGTATGCTGCATAACCTTGTCTTCACGTGTTACCTTGTGTGACTGGCTTATTTGGTTCTGGGGAGCCAAACCAGGATCCATAGGCTTTGCACCTTAACGACATGACATCTCTCCAGCCCCAAGAGTCAGTATTAAATCTCAGAGGAAATTTTGGGACAATCTTAAAATTTTTAAAGCCTATGGGGACCTCTGAAGTTGGACTAAATACAATTTACAATGTGAGATGGTCATGAGTCTACTGGGAGCAAGGGGCAGAATGTGGTAGTTTGAATGTATGCCTCACCATAGGCTGCCTTGCTGCAGGACGTGTCACTGGGGATGGATCCTGGAGATCCATCCCTAAGATCAGTGACTCTGATTTTCAGCTCAAAGATATGAACAGAGATTTGAGCTCTGCCTAGGTCCCCTACTGTTTGCTGCCATAGGGTGTATGTGTGCTGCTGGTGGCTTCTCTGCTTTGATTTATGAATGGCAGCCTGCTTATTCACCATGGAAGGAACTATACTGGATCTGTAAGCCTGAAATAAATCCTTTCTTCCCATAAACTGTGTCTGGTTTGGATGTTCATCTCAGCAACCTGAAGCTGACTACAACAACTGTCTTTGCGATGTTCTACAGACCACCAACATTCCTTGGCATGTTGCTCTTTCCTCCACCTGTAAAGTGGGCAATGCATGACTATGTGACTTAACACTGTCTGTCCTGAACCCTTGTGCATCATTGGGCTCTGTAGAATAATCTCCTCCAATGCCCTTTTGGTGGTTTGATTGAGGTGTCCTCCATAAACTTAGGTATTCTGAATGCTAGGTTCTCTGCTGATGGAGATTTGGGGATTAACACCGCCTGGAGGAAGTATATTGTTGGGGGCAGGATTATGGGTATTATAGGCAGTTTCTCCTTGCCAGTGTCTGGCACTCTCTCATGTTGCTGTTGTCCACCTGATGTTGGAGAGGAGGTAATGTTCACTCTCTGTTCATGCTGTCATTTTCCTCTGCCATCAAGGAGCTTCTCCTTGAGTCTCTAAGCCAAATAAACCTTTTTCTTTTTTCTTACAAGCTGCCCTTGGTCAGGTGTTTTCTGCTAGCAATATAAACCTGACTGCAACAGCTCTCTTGCCACATAGCATCAAATTCAAGGGTTCCAAAGTTTATTGGACATGTTTGTAGGAGGAAGTTATTCTATCTGCTACAATTATCTGCTTTCTATCAATTATATATTGGTAGATTCCAAAAAGGCAATGGTTTGAAATAATATTATTATCTCTTATATGTAACTTAACTAGGATGTCTGATTCAGAGTCTCTCATAAATAGCACCCAAGATATCAATGTGTGCTTTGGTCATCTCAGAGCTTGATAAGAGGTGGATAGGAGAATTTACTTTTAGGCTTCCTTTTCTAATTGTCGGCATAATGCAATGCCCATAGTCTTTGGTCAGAGTCTTCTGTTATGGTTTTAATGTAAGTGTCCTCTTTAAGGTTTTTGTGCTAAAAATTTGGTATCCAATTGATGGGATTTGCAGAACAGACCAGATAATGATGGCTTTTACCTAGTCAACAGATATACTCATAATTGAATACATTATTGGGAAGGGAAGCGTTAGAAACTAGAAGGTGAGGGATAGTTGGAGGAAGTGCGACCCTGGAGACATGCATTGGAAGCATGTCCAATCTATATTTATATTACGTATCTGTCTATCTTCTATCTTTCTACCATCCACTATCCATGTTTACTCATCCACTTATTGTTATGCTGGAGGTCAAGCCCAGATCTTTACACATGCTAGGAAAAGATCTTGCCACTAAGCTCTGAAGACTGTATGTTGCCTTTCTTCTCTCAGTGATTATTTTGCTTCCTGGCTCCAGTAAAATGAGCATAGTCTGTAATAAACTCCTACTTCCATAAAATGCTGTTTCCCCTCAGGCCCCAAGCACTGGATCCAGCTGACCATGGGCAGAAACATGTGAAACTACTAGCCAAAATAGTTCCTATTTTTTATAGTTTATGTCAGGGATTTTGTCAGTGATGAACAGGTAAATAACACATTTCCATACCTTCTGACCATATGAGTCCGTCTAGAAAGCAACTCTCAATTTGGCATCCAGCTTCATTAGAATGAACAAGGGTGAAGAAAATTAAGGTCAGTGTGAGGAGGAGAGAAGAGATAGGAACAGAGAGAATGCAGAGCCGACAAGAAAAGGATAATGTATAATAAACTCTCAGAAGTGATGTTCCCTCGCCTTTTCCCTAACTATTCCATTAAAATCAAATCAGTAATTCATCCCATATTCATGAGCATGACTGCTAAAAGCACTGAGCTCCAGCTTATAAATCTGACTTCTACAGTCACTCTCCTTATGTTCCTGTCTGGACTGTCCTCTTCACTTGGTAATGTTTGAGCCTAATACCTATTTCCCATTAATTGTATCTGAGTGTCTAGTGGTGAAGCCCAGGTCCATCTTCAGGAAGTGACTTCTGTAGTTTCTCTGCACAGCCATCTTTGAGAACAACTTCACCTTCTGTCACTGTAGTACTTACAGTGAACCCAAGTAATTCTCCATTCAAACCAGTTCACAGCATTTTTTATTATTTATTTATTAGTAGTGAACATGCTTAGTATGTAAACAGCACTTGTTGGTACCATCCTTATCCTCATTCCTGTCCCCCATACAAAGGGAGCCTCCTCACTGGAGATTCTGTTTATCCTCATGGGGACTGTGGGTCGTGCATTGTGGGATTAGCCATAGTTATGGGGAAGAGGTAACGTCTCTGTGTGTAATGTTCCAACTTGTGGCTCTAACAATCTTTCTACCCACTGTTCCATAAAATTCTTTGAGCCATGTTGGGTTCATTTTAGGTCTATTTCAGTGATGGACTCTTAGGTGCCTCTTGATCTCTGGATCTCTGGTTTGGTGGGATGTGAGTGTCCTTAGTGTCTATCACTTTCACCCTTGTACTGATTGATATAAGTTTCACAGACAAAGCAGTGCTCTTGCTCATTTCCCCAGTTTCTCAGGTCTTACTTCCATCTGAAAAAGAGAAACAGATTCTCCAGTGGAAAGTGAGGTCAGCATGAGTTAAATGGGTTAACCATTATTAGGTTAGAGAGAATTGAATGGATGTAGGCTTTCTTGTAGCCCAAGACTAGTGGGAGTTTGACAATGGAAAGCAGAATCATTATCTGGATGTGATTATGACTTGTTTCCCTGTTCAAGATATGGGTTCCTCTCCACTGAGAAGATCTGTTAGCCAATCCAAGAGCAGTTGGCTAACCACCATGGCTGTGTGCCACTGTTGCACTTGTGTGTGCATCATGTCAGGTTGTTTGCTTCCGAGTATGTTAGATCTCTAGTTGCTCTGATAGACCTTAGCCTCTTTCCCCCAGTAGCTCATGTAGCACCTTCTAGCACTAGACGGGCTACCTGTCTGGGGACTGGCTGTCTTCCAGATTCCAGCCATGTCTCCCCATGTTCCGTACTGATAATACCACATCTTGGTTATCCATTCATTCAATGACGGGCATCTGGGTTGAAGCTAGTTCTTAATTTTTATGAATTGAGCAGCTAGCAATTTTTTAGGAGTCTCCATAGTGCTTTTCATAGTGGTTGTACCAACTTTGTGAGTGGGTTTTTTGATTTTTGATTCTTTAGGTTTTTGAGTTCTTTGTAGGTTCTAGAAATTAGGCTTCTGTCAGCTGTATAGCAGCAAAGATTTTCTACCATTCTGTGAGTAGTCTATTGGCTCTGCTTATGGTATGTTTATCTATGGAAAAAAAAATAAGCTTCATGAGATCTCAATGGTTGAATGATTAAGTTTCTGAGATATTGGGGTTTTGTTAAGGAAGTCTTTTCCCATTTCTATATTGTGGAAAGTTCCTCCTATTTTTCCTTCCAGTAGCAGCAGAGTTTCTGGTCTTATATTGAGGTCTTTGATCCAGCTGGACTTGATTTTTATGCATGGAGAGATGTGTGGGACTAATTTAATTTTTCTGCATATGGTCATCTAATTTGTCCATTTATCATTTTGAGTATACACTATTAGGTCTCCAATTGCTTTAAAGACCCTCTTTGACTAACCTCTATCTCTCAAGTTTTGTCTTAGCCATTGCCATCTTACCCCTCATATAGTATATGCTCCTTTAACTCCTCTCAGGTTCTACCCTCCCCCAAGCTGCTTGAGCCTTCTATGCCTTAAATGATGTTGATCCTTCTGCCCACCTAGCCCAAGTAACCAGTGTGATGGTTAAGTATTTGTGTCAACTTGATCTGTTTAGGAATCCACAAACATTCTTTATGAGTGGATCTCTGAGGTTACTTCCTGGAAGGATTAATTAAAGGAGAAAGTCATTCTCCCAGAGTGAGCCCTTCCCCCATAATGGGTGGCCCCTCTCAGAGGGTGTCTTTATATAAGGAAGATCTGGGAGAAAAGATCCTTTCATCGCACCTGGCTTCCTGTGTTGCTTGCTGCCTTCCAGTGTGGACTGAAGACCAGCAGTAATCCACAAAGCCTCCAGGCCTTCAGTATTAGATTGAGATTGCTGAGGCCTCCAACCTCATGGACTAGGCAGCTACCAGTTTCCTTGACTCTCAGGCCTGCAAACTGTTATTGTTGGACTGCCATAAGCTAATCCAATGAATTCCCTCTTAAGATAATTCATTCTATCAGTTGCTCCTCTAGAAAAATGTGACTAACACAGATTATGGTACCAGAAATGGGTCTAGAGAAACATAATTGTAAGAATGGATTTCTCTAGTGGGCTTGGTGCTATCTGAAGTTGGGTCTCCAACTTCAGTCCCACTTTAGATTCTACTGGTAATAAAGAGAGCATCTTTACTGGTAATAAGGAAAGCACTTTTACTGTTAATGAAGGTGCTAATAATCTATAAGGTTGGTCAATGACCAAAGACCATGCATGACCACGCTGAGGCAGAACAAGAGCTGTTTATTGGGGTCCGAGCTGCCCCGGGTTGTCTCACTGGGGGTTGTCTCACTGGAGGAGAGAGAGAGAGAGAACAGCTGGCATCAGACTGGATAGTTTGTGTTTTTCTTTGGGGGAGGGGAATAAGAGGACTGAGGAATTCAAGGGAGAGCAGGGACCAAGCTGAGGAGGTGATCAATCAGAGAATGGATTGCCATCAAATGATGAGCCAGAGTTTCTGGCAGAAAAACTGGTAGAGGGCATTGCTTGATCAGGGAGGTAAGGGTTAGGCAATGCAAACATCAGAAATTACACCAATCAGGCTGCTGTTGTTCCCTTCATCTGGATTCCATCTTGGGACTCTTATTCTACCTAACATAATTTATGGTGTGAACTATTTAAAGAACTCGTGAGATAAATTTATTTGGTTATCCTGAAACATATCTTGTGAAGAACAAGGAATTTAGTGACTGTGTATATCAAACTTCTGAATATTTGTGGAAAAGACAAATGATAATGCAGGCTGGTTGCTTCTAGCATCTCTGGATAAACTGTTAGGGAAAAATCAGTATATGAGAAAGGAAATTTCCCAGCTTAAGACCCACACACATGATCTGAAGGCGTCCAAGGGAGCCCTGCAGGAGGGTCTCCTCCCTAGCCTGAACAGGATTCAAATTGCAGAAAACCAAACCCAAGCTCTCATTGTAAGATTGGCTAACTTGCAACATAAGCTCAGTTCTCAGCCTCACAGGCTATCAGAAGTCAAAATGAGTACACTGATTGGAAGAGAGGGACCTATGACTTGGGATGGTGATGTGTGGGAAGACCTGGAAGGACCATCTGGGCACACTGAACTCTCGGATTCTGAAGACGTTGTTTTGCATGTGACTTGACCTCCTCCCTTAGCAGCACTTACATCCCCACACCCTGAAGCCCTGCCCTCTCCACCCTTGCCTGAGGGGATTAGTCCTTCTTTGTCTGAGGAACCAGCAATGACCCTGTCTGTAGGAAGTGCTGACGCCCTCAATGCCCACTCTCTTTGCAACCCAAATTTGAATGCCCAGGACCCACATAAGCCAGATGCACAAGGTGGTGCATACATCTGGAGTTTGGTTACAGTGACTGAAGGCCCTGATGTGCCCATTCTCTCTCTGCGTCTGTCTCTTTCTCTCTCTGTCTCTCTCAAATAAATAAAATAAATATAAAGTTAAATAAATTTCAAAGAGATGTTTGTGACACTTTATTTTCAAGTACAAATGTGCTAGCTTTAGTAAAGCTTTCTCAAATGCATGCTATAATGTTTTTCATGTTATCATATAAACTAGGCTGGCAATTTCATTAAGTATGATGAATATGACTTATGAAAATTTAACTTTTGAGGGGCAAGGTAAAACTCTTCTGCAAGTATTTATAAAGATAATATATATCACTGGTTTAAATTATTTTGCATGATAGAAACATTTGGAAAGAATGGTCAGCTTTAAAAGAGGATTCTTCCAATCCATGGATATAGTATAAGCTCTTTTTATTTATGTATTCTTAATGTTCCTAATAAAGTTTCATATTTTTTTCTTTAAAATATCTTATATACTGTTAGATTAATTCATAGGTAGATTGCATTTTTCTTGACATTTTAGTGAACTATATTTTCTAAATTTTAGTTTGTATTTGATACTACTGTGTAGAGTTATAGTTGGTTTTATAATTGATGTTTATATCTAACGAACTTCCCAAATTCTCATAATTGTAATAAACTGCTTACGTATCTTTAACATTTTCTACAGAGGCAATCTTATCTGAATAATGACAGACTTATTTCTTCCATTGCAATACTAACAAATTATAAATTATTTAACACCACAGCATTGCATTGGTCAAGGTTTCCAGGAACATGTTACATCAAAAGAGTAATTACTGGTATCCCTGTCTCATCCATGATTTAAAGAAAATGATTTTAACTTTTCACCATTATGTATGATATTTAAGTGTTCATTTAAATAATTCACATCAGCAGTTAAAATGCCTTTCTATCAATAGCTTTTAAAAAATGAATGAGATTGAATTATATCTAATGATTTTTTTCACATATCTAGTGATACTTTTATAATTTATCTTTTCAGATGTTTCTTATTGATTTTATAATGTTAATCAATTTTTGTCCTTTAGAATTAGCTCATTTTGGTCACGACTCATTTTTTTAATGGATTTCTAGATTCAGTTACTAATATTTTATTTGCAATTTTGCATTGATGTTCAAAATGTAGACTGACTTTTCATTTACCTTTACTATATTGCCTTTTGAGGGTTTAGTATTAACTTTATGATAATTTCACTAACTGTACTGGGTAGCATTACCTTTTTATATTTAAGGATATTTTATATATAATTGGGAATTCATTTTGAATTTTTTTAGATCATTGTGGAAAATATTTAACAATTTAAAAATAACTGTAGTGGTTATTGACTATTCAAATTATTGTTTCTTTATGAATCAGATTTAATAATAATCTGATAATCAGGGTTTTATCAATTTCACCAAATATTTTATTACTATAAAGTTCTTTGTATCTGCTGACTAATCATTAATACCTACATCATATTTTGTCATTTCCTAGTTTGTACATTTATATTCTTACACACTTGCTTCATAATTAAGTTTACTATCAGTCTAATTCACTGGTTTCCTATGTATTATGTGACAACATACCACAGACATTGTGACTTAAAATGACATAAATTCTTCTCTTACTTCTCTGAAAGCCAGAAGTTTACAATGTAGTCACAGAGAAAAAAATCAAGGTGTCAAAAAATTATATTATTTATGAAGGCTCTGGGAGGGAGTTTACTCCTTGCCTCTTCTACATCCGCTGGCACTTGGAATGTTAGTAATGGTAGTTCTGTAAAGAAATAGAATAGGAGAAGCAATTACAATGTATATTAACCATACCACACACATCATATCATATGCTATATGTAACTTATTTGGAGCTAGCTCGCATGATTATGGAACCTGAGCTGCTCCATGGTCCTCAGTTTGTAAGTTGGAAACATTGGAGATGTGATGTGAATTACCACATGAGCACAAAGGCCAAGTCCTACGAGCTAAGAGAGTCATGTATTTAATATCTAGTCAGCAGAAACAGGAGGATAACAACCCTCAAGCCAGGCTGGAGAGATGGCTCCATGGTGAAGGCATTTGCCTGTAAAGCCTAACAACCCAGGTTTGAATCCCCAGTACCCACATAAAGCCAGATGTACAAAGTGGCACATGCATTTGGAGTTCATTTGTAGTGGCTGGAGGCCCTGGCATGCTCATTCTCTCTCTCTCTCTCTCTCTCTCTCTCTCTCTCTCTCTCTCTCTCTCATCTGCCTCCCTCTGCTTGCAAATAAATAAAATATTAAAAAAAAAAAACTCCAGCCACCAGTATTTCAGTTCTAGTCCTGAGGTAGAAAAACATTGATATCCCTGCTCCACAGACAGAAGAAATTCCCTCCTATGTGGCTTTTGAGTCAATTGACAGATGTGGTCCTGTACAAGAGAAGGTTATTTTCATTACTAGATCTATTGATTCAGATACTAACCTCCTTCAGAAACACTCTGGCAGCCATACCCTGAACAACACTTGAGCAAATGTCTCTGGGTGGTGATTGGCATTTGGCTGTAACATGCCTATCTCTGTTGCTCCCTTCTTGCATTGTATGAATTTTTGGCTTTCTAAGTATAGAACCATGTGATTACATTTTGAGCTGGACCAAATACTACAAGGTAATCTCGTAATCTCACAATTCTGAATTACTTGTTACTGTAACATTTCTTTCACCATATAAAGTAATATCCACATGTCCCAGAGATTAGGACCTAGGCATACTTGGGAAGGGAGCATTGTTTAACCTATCACATTTAAGAACTAACTTTTAAGTCTGTTGATATCTTATACTTTTATTTTTATTTTCATTTCTTTTGGTTAATATTAATTTATTGAGCTTGGGAAATGGCTTAGTGTTTAAAGGCATTGCTAACAAAGCCTGCCAGCCCAAGGTCAATCCCTCAGTACCCATATGCAGCCAGACACATAAAGTGGTTCATGAGTCTGAAGTTCATTTACATAGCAAGAGGCTCTGACCTCTCTCTCTCCCTCTCTCCTTCCTTTCAAATAAATAAATTAATAAATAAATACTTTAAAATGATAATAATATTAATTTCTTGTTTGCTTTAGTTGGACAATAAGTTCCATGTATTCAGTGTCTAATTATTTCAAATTTCTCTTGGGCCCATGGGTCATTTACAATGTGCTCCATAATTTCTAGGCACATAGGAGTTTTCTAATTTTCTTTTTGTACTGAAGCTAATCTAATCAATAATATGATCTATAAGATAATAAATCCTTAATATTGGTTAAGAACTACTGTATGGCTCAGCATGTGACAAGTATGTTTGTAACGAGCAGAGTTTGGGGCTAGGGAGATGGCTTAGCAGTTAATGTCCTTGCCTGCAAAGCCATAGGACCCAGGTTTGATTCTCCAGGATCCATGTAAGCCATATTCACAAGGTGGCACATGTGTCTGGAGTTCATGTGCAATAGCTGGAGCGCCCATTTTTCTTCTCTTTTTCTCCTTCCTTCTCTCAAATAAATAAATATTTTTAAAAGGACAAGGTTTGCCTAACTGGGTACAATGTTCTGTACACACAGATTTTCTACCTCTATTCCTACTCTCCATTCTTCAGCTGGATCAGATTTTAATCTTCTAAAAAGCTTTCCTAAAGTGCAGCGCTGAATGATCTGAGATGCAGCCATTGATATCTATGTATATCTAAGCCTATCTAAGTATACCTAAGATTTTTATCTAATACTTTTACAATATTACAGTGCTTTGTTCTTCATTCATCTCTCCTGAAAGTTTTTTAAAATCTTCAAGAACAAGAACACATTTAATTGTCTTTGTCTTCCCCGTTTCTAGTGTTGTAACTGCCATAAAGCTATTCATCAAGTAATTATTGAAATAAACAACTGCATGAGCTATTAAAAATAAACCTTGCCTGCTTCTCCTCTTCCATGTAAACAATTTTTACTCTACAAGTAAAATACCAATATTTTAAATTTGTAGGAGAAAGGGTAAAGTTTCTACTTGATTAGAAGAAGGCCAAGGGGAAGACTACTGTATTATCTGTAGGTTTTATTTTTAAAAATCTAGAGGTCTAGAGAGATGGCTTAGTGGTTAAGGTGCATACCTGTGAAGCCTAAGGATCAAGGTTTGATTCTCCAGATCCCACATAAACCAGATGCACATGGTGGCACCTGTGTTTGGAGTTTGTTTTCAGTGGCTGGAAGCCCTGGTGCACCCATTCTCTCTTTCTCTATCTCAACCTTTCTCTCTCTGGCTCTAATAAATAAATAAAAATAAAAATAGCAAGTCTTAAAAAACAAAATGTGTACTTATCACAGTCATATGTATTCGGTGTAGTCAGAAAATGCAGCTTCTTGATGTTATTACTTTGGGTGTGTGCTTGTGTGTATTCATCTGTGTGTGGGGGGGGTGGACTCATCCCATGGGGTGCACACGGATGTCAGAGAACAATTTTCACGTGCTCGTCCTCACCTTCCGTCTTGTTTGAGGCGGCTGTCTTGCTTTTGTTGTTCATTGTTGCACTCACCAGGCTGGCTGGTCCAGAGGCGTTTGAGAAAGTCTCCTGCCGTACTCCGTGCAGCGCTTGTGCTGGGATTACAGAAGCCTGCCGTGACTTCCAGCTTTCACGTGTGCTGTGGGCATCTGAACTCCAGTATTCAAACTTGAGTAGCAATATTTTATTCACTGGGCATCTCTTCAGCCCTGAGTTTTGATTCCTGATGAGTTCCTGAGCTCTAATTCTGACATAATTATAAGACTGTATAGACAGAAACTGAGCCATTAAGGGCTTAACTGAATGCCACCTTGGAAAATACTAGGATACAATAATGTTCATGTCTTTGAAATACAGAAAACTATAACTTTAAGTGGTATAGCCTTAGAGTCAGAAAAAAATTAGAAATCATCCAGCCATGACCTCCTCCTCCTCCTGCTCCTCCTCCTCCTCCTCCTTCTTTTTCTTCTTCTTCTTTTTTTTTTTTTGAGAGAAAGAGAGGCAAAGAGAGACAGAGTTGGCATGCTAGGGCCTCAGGTAATGAAATTGAACTCGAGATGCTTGCTCCATATAGTGGTCATATGCAATCTTGCACTTGCCTCATTTTTGTGTGCTTGATTTATGTGGGTCCTTAGGATTTGCAAGCAAGTGACTCAACCACTAAGCCATCTCTCCAGCCCCCAGGAGCTGTTTTTGCATCCTTTCTTTAATGATCCAAGCAAGAATGACATTTTGCTTTAATATACCCAATGAGAGAAATCTCCACGTAACATCGTTTATCTGGTGGCAAGTTAATGGGTTAAGATATGAGAAGTGGAGGAGCTCCTGTCTTTATAGCCTAGCTATGATCATCTCCCTTTTCTGCAAAGGCATCCTTGTATCATTGGTTTCATACAGTTTTGAGTGAAGTCCTCATTACATCAAAGCTTTTCTGTTATACAAGGGTACTATAAAAATACCCAAACCAAGTAAACTTTCTATGCAAACGTTTAAACTTCAACCACTCAATGAAAATGATGGTTTTTCATAAAACTACATTACAGAATTTCTCATCTAAATTCTTTGAAGGAGTTAAAAACTTGATTTAAAACATACATGGGAATCTAAGATAACTAGAATACCAAAAGCAATCCTTAAAAAGGCAAATTTTGGATAAGATGGTGGTGTAGTAGCTACGCCAAAGCTGTCTAGGGGGAGAAATAAGCAGAAAAACAGCAAAATACATTTTTGTACTGAAAAGTGAAGGTGCATAGGGAATTATCCACCACAGCAGAGAAACAGGAGAGACCAGAACTTCTAGCAAACAGGAGGCACAAAAGTGGCTCCTGCCACACACAAACAGCCTCAGTCCATGCACCCCGCCCAGTGCGGGACACAGCTGCAGGAGGGGAAGCCAGATGAAGAGATTTTCTACTCACATGAGCCTCTTCACTCGTTAAGAAACCTGAAGGGGAAGAGAGCAGGGACCAGCGGAGCAGCTGCTGAAGGAGAACACAAACTGCACCAGCTGAGCAGATCTCCTACAACTCCAGGCACCCTGAACAGCCTCCCTTCCTCCACCTGCCCATGCCTTAAGACACCGGAGAACTTACCCACCTCCGTCCACACAGTGTCCAACACAGCTGATAAGACCACCAGATCCCATGACCCAAACAGCTTAATAAAATCCACAGTGCAACACAGAATGTTCAAGGTGGGCACTGAGGGCCTACACAAAGCCTAGTACATAAGCTGATCAATGAGAAGTACTAATCTCACCTTCCATTTCAGGGCAGGATATGTGTTAGAGTTGACTGATGTATT
Organism: Jaculus jaculus; assembly: GCF_020740685.1. Taxonomy (NCBI): domain Eukaryota; kingdom Metazoa; phylum Chordata; class Mammalia; order Rodentia; family Dipodidae; genus Jaculus; species Jaculus jaculus. The sequence continues at coordinate 212,101,802 of NC_059103.1, read as the reverse complement.
CTTGGTCAGCTTTACCGTTCTCAAATAAGCTGTATTTTGGTGTTAACTATTATTGCCTTTGATGATATAAATAAGTCATATGGAAACATATTTTTTGGACAATGACATACCCAGAGACCATAGATTGTTACTAGAAAATTTTCAGTGCCAGGTATGGGATACTTTCCAGTGATTTGTTGGCCAGGGAGGTCCCTGGTACCCCCTCAAAATATTACAGGCCATTGCCAAGGCTCTTGGTTTGTTGGTTTTCATGGGGTATCCATCATTGAAATTTATTTATATATTTGTTTTCATTTATTTTACTTGCAAGCAAAGAGAGACAGATATAAGAGATGAGAGAGGGGAAGAGAGGGAGGGAACGAGAAGGAAAGAGAGAGAAAGAAAGAAAGAAAGAAAGAAAGAAAGAAAGAAAGAAAGAAAGAAAGAAAGGAAGGAAGGAAGGAAGGAAGGAAGGAAGGAAGGAAGGAAGGAAGGGAGAGAGAAGGTATATACTAGGTCCTCTTGCCACTGCAAACTAACTCCAGATGTATGCACTACTTTTTGCATCTGGCTTTGTGTGTGAATGGGGAATCAACCTGGGTCAATAGCATTTGAAGGCAAATGCCTTACCTGCTGAGCCATCTCTCTAGTCCCCCTTAGTGGAGTTTTGATGAGGACTAGATTAAGACTTTGGGTTGATTTAGGTGGCGTGAACATCACAGCCATGTTCATTAGTCAGTGAACATGGTACATGCTTCCATCTGGTTGTTTCTCCTTCAGTTTCTTTCCTCAGCATTATGAGTTTTTCACCTCATTAATTATATATAATGTTAGATATTTTATTGGCCTTGGGACTGACTCTAAGGAATGGTATTCTTTTTCTTGATTTGATTCTGAGACAACGCATTATTGATACACAGAAGTGGTGCTTTTACCTTAATAAATTCAGTGGGAGACACACACATTACACACACACTATACACACACACACAAACACACACAACTTCATTTGAACAAAATACTGTTTAAAAAGAAATTATGCTTTTATTTTATGCAAAAGTTTTTCTAAACATATTAGTTCTGTAATCAATTATTTTTGTGACATTGGAAGTCATTAGGTTTTTCTATGTGTAAAGGTAGCCTAGGAACAGCATGGTCAATGGTAGAGCCAAAGGTTCTAAGCTTTTGATTACAATGGTTTGGATATTGATTTGCCAATGCAAGTCATCTTGTGCATAACAGATTGGGTTGAAATACATATGCATTGTAAAATTGATAAATAAAGCTAATTAGCAATTTTTTTTTCTGTTTGGATCATGACACACATTAAATGATAGCATATATTAGTGAAATTAGCTTGAGTGCAGTTAAATATCATAAACCCCCAAATATATTAGGAGAATTTTTAAATCCTGAACTAAGGAATTCCACAGTGCTTGGTAATGTTTTGTAAATCAGGTATGATCGAGTGATTTCTGAATACCGTAAACATAGACATTCTTAGTGGTGAGAATGCTTCAGCACAGGTAGGTAGTAGTTTGTTGATGTGCGTTTTAGAAAGTTTGTACATACATATCTACTCTTTTAAAAATATTGTTATTTATTTATTTATTTATTTATTTATTTATTTATTTGAGAGAGAGTGAGTGAGAGCAGTGAGCAGATCTATGAAGAGAGCGGGCTCCGCAGGCCTCCTGCCACTGCAAACTTCAGATGCGTGCACTCCATTATTCATCTGGTTTCCTGTGGGTTCTGTGGAATCAAACCCGGGTCAGCAGACTTTGCAGGCAAGTGCTTAACTACTGAGCCATCTTTCCATTCCCTATCTATTCTTTTTCACAAACTTGAGTCAGCATTTATGATGGTTTCATTGGAAAACATGAAATCCACGCTTCCATCTTGGCTGGCTCAAGCAGCGCAGTCAGAGAGCCGCCGCGCCGGCTGTGGGCCAAGGACTTGCCTCAGACAGAAGGACATTAACCAGTGGGGTGGACACAGAGGCCAAGATTATTCTTGGGCTTCCCTTGAGCTGTGGAGTAAAGACAAGTCTCTCCACACAGCCACCAGAAAACCCACAAAGGACCTGAGAGACAAGCCAGCAATTTCAATTTAGAAAAGAATACCATTGAGGCCAAGTTACTGACCCACTCACTATGACCTAAGTAAATACATGTGTTTAAAGTCATTGCATTTTGGATCTCACTGACTAGCCAGTTTATTTTTTCATTTTCTCTCTTTGGTCTTCCCAGACCACTCCATGATTTCACAGCCTTAGAGGTCAGGGTGAGGACAAACCAGGTCTGACACGGAACAAGGAATTGTCGTCAGAGCAAGAACTGGAAAAGGGGCACTGAGATGGAGAGCAACTGAGCCAAGACACTGATGTCAAAAGCTCTTTACCCTTAAACATGCCGACAAGGAGAGCTTTGGATTTAATGAAATCCCCCAAGGTCATATTGATAACCAAAACTATAGGTGTTACAGTCAGGTTCACATTGCTGGTAGAAATCACCCAACTGGGCTGGAGAGATGGCTTAGCAGTTAAGCGCTTGCCTGTGAAGCCTAAGGACCCCGGTTTGAGGCTCAATTCCCCAGGACCCATGTTAGCCAGATGCTCAAGGGGGCACATGCATCTGTATTCGTCTGCAGTGGCTGGAAGCCCTGGCGTGCCCATTCTCTCTCTCTCTCTCTCTGCCTCTTTCTCTGTCTGTCACTCTCAAGTAAATAAATGAAAATAAACCAAAAAAATTAAAAAAAAAGAAATCACCCAACCAAGATCAGCTGGTGGGAAGAAAAAGAGGTTTATTTTGGCTTACAGGTTGAGGGGAAGCTCCATGATGGCAGGGGAAAACGATGGCATGAGCAGAAAGTGGACATAAGCCCCTGACCAACATCAGGTGGACAATAGGAACAGGAGAGTGTGCCAAACACTGGCATGGGGAAACTGGCTATAACACCCACAAGCCTGCCCCAACAATACACTGCCTCCAGGAGGTTTTAATTCTCAAATCTCCATCAGCTGGGAACCTAGCATTCAGAGCACCTAAGTTTATGGGAGCACCTGAAATCAAACCACCACATTTTGCCCCTGACCCCATAAACTGATATCCACACATGATGTAAAATACAATGCATTCATCTCATTTTAAAAGTCCTCATAGTTTTTATAAATCCCAATGATGTTCAAACATCCCCATTGTCCAAGGTCTTTTAACTGAGCCATAATACCAAAAAGCATCTTTAAAAAACCCCATAATTGGGCTGGAGAGATGGTTTAGCGGTTGAGCGCTTGCCTGTGAAACCTAAGGACCCCGGTTCGAGGCTCAGTTCCCCAGGTCCCACGTTAGCCAGATGCACAAGGGGGCGCACGCGTCTGGAGTTCGTTTGCAGAGGCTGGAGGCCCTGGCGCACCCATTCTCTCTCTCTCCCTCTATCTGTCTTTCTCTGTGTGTCTGTCGCTCTCAAATAAATAAATAAATAAAATTAAAAAAAAACCCATAATTGCACAGCATAAACAATCATATTGCAAAAGATGTCATTGGGTATAGCAAATAAAATAAAATAAAATAAAATAAAATAAAATAAAATAAAATAAAATAAAATAAAATAAAACAAAACATTTAGCCAATGCAAGATTTAAAACAACCAGGGCAAACATCAAATTCTGCAACTCCAAGTCCAGCAACTCCAGACAGTGACTAATCTCCAAGACCAATAATTCTAACCAGCAAGAAGTCTCTGGAACTCCAATTTCACCCTTTCAGCTAGGCCAATCACAGTCCTAGAAAACTTCATCCAGGCCAGAAACTCCCCTTGGCAGCCATCTCATGGTTCCAGCATCTCCACAGTGTCTCCACTGCAATCCATGGTTCATCCTCATGGCCCCATGGGGTCTCCATGCAGGTAACCAGCAAACCCGCTTCACACTGCCCATGGCCATTTCCAAAACACAAGACCGTGTTGCAAACTCAATGGCCCTCTCTTTCACGCATTTCTTATACTTCACAATACTAGGTAGGGTGCCAATTTGTTAATCCAGGGAGGAATAAAGCAGACTTTGAAGAACAGGACACTCCTTGAGCACTCAGGCCCCTTCAAAAGAGTCTACATTCTTCCTTTTGTCCCAGTGCAGGTCAGCTGGTCCAATCTCAAAGGTTGTAATCTCTCAGTGGCAACTGAATGGGCAGCACTTCACCCAAAGATTTTTCTTTCTGTGCCATCTCCCTCTGCTCACACCAGTTCATTTCTATGCAAAGCAACCCTGCACAACTTCTCAGGACACAGGCATAACAGCAAGCTTCACACAAACTGCTAGCCCAGTCCAATCAAAGCTTTTTCTCGCCCTGATAAGCCACACCTCACAGTCCATAGTTCTTACTGCATTCATGTCATTCAACTCTGACCAGAACAGTCCATCAAACTATCCTTACAGTGCTGCAAGGCATCTCTTAGGCCAAGGTTTTAAATCCTTCCACATTCCTCTTGAAAATCAGCTCCAAAACCCCAAAGCCACACAGTTGGGTGTCTAGCCGCAATCCCACTCCTTGGTACCACTTTACTGTTGCAGTCAGGTTTGCATTGCTGGTAGAAATCACCCAACCAAGAACAGCTTGTGGGAAAAAGAGGTTTATTTTGGCTTACAGGCTTGAGGGGAAGCTCCATGATGGCAGGAGAAAATGATGGCATGAGCAGAGGGTGGACATCACCCCCTGGCCAACATCAGGGGGACAGCAGGAGCAGAAGTGTGCCAAACACTAGCAAGGGGAGACTGGCTATAACACCCATAAGCCTGCTCCCAACAATACACCACCTGCAGGAGGTTTTTCTTCCCAAATCTCTATCAGCTTGGAACCTAGCATTCAGAACACTTAAGTTTATGGAGGACACCTGAATCAAATGACCACAACAGGTATTCCCAATAATAAGGGTAAAGTGTACAGAGGAAAGAATACACAATACTTAAAAGGCAAAATTACAAAACACTTTATAAAAATATGAGCTGATAAATTGTTTAATAGGTTTGAATTTTAAAAAATTATGTGAACAAGCTTAAGGAGTCACTGAAATTTTAGGGCACAACTGGTCATATCATAAAAGAAAACTGAGCAAGCAAAAATACTGTACAAGAAAGAAAACTTAACCACCCAGACATAAAAGTGAACAATGTTTGCAAAGTCATAATAATGCAAGTACTAAATAAGGAGTTGATAAGGCGCTTAGGTAAATTCTATTGGAATGAAAAGGAACTGGAAGACATAGGTGTGCTAAAATACCTGCATAACTGAAATGCCATAATGGGTCACAGCTGATGAATCACAAGGTATTTTAAGGGCTGAAATGTAGCTCAGGGATAGAGTGCTTATCTAGCATCTGTGAAGACCCAATTTTCATTCTCAGCACTGCATAAAATAATTAAATGATTTAATTTAATGAAAACATGTTTGAAAAAGAGATAATTCAATATATATAGTATTTTTAAATAAGGCAGCAAATAACAAAATAAATATTTAAACTGAGGCAGGGTCTAGAGGGATGGCTTAGTGGTTAAGTCATTTGCCTGCCAAAGCCAAAGGGTCCCCATTCGATTCACCAGCACCCTCATAAAACAGATGCACAAGGAGATGCATACATCTGGAGTTCATTTGCAGTGGCTGGAGGCCCTGGCACGCTCATTCTCTCCCCCCGCCACTCTCTCTGTCTCTCTTTCTCTCTCTCTGCCTCTTTCTCTCCAATAAATAAATAAAATGTATTTAAAAAATAGTTAAACTGGAGATGTGACTATACAACACAAAATACTAAAAAGTTATATAGTTGAAACAGAATGAATTATAATGAGAAAAGCAGAATTTAAATATCAGTAGTATAATGTTCAAAGAAAGCAAGTAAAGGTATTTGAAATGCCAAAGACAAATAAGTAATTATAGAAAAGAACTTAAGAAAGAAATAGTTGGAAATCCATGAGGTAAAATCCAGAATTCTTGAGCTAAAGAGTGAAGTAGGTGATGCAGGAAGGTTGAATAATGAAAGATGTCACCTCAAAGATGAACTATTGGTCTGAAATATCAAGACTGCTAGCTTCATAAAGGCAGATATTTAGGTTAAGTGGTTAAAAAGAGGGTATCTAGGACTTAGACAATTTAAAAGACCATTCTTTGCAGGCATTCTATAATGAGAAAAGAAAAACTAATTGGGAGGAAATATATAAATGAGTAATGATTAGGAATACTCCCAAATTAGAAAATATATAAGGATCACATTACATAGGCTTATAGAGAAAATAAGCACAATGCCTAAAGCTATTGAAAATTAACCCTGTTCAAATCAAGGAGAAAAAAATTCCATGAGTGAAGACAGGTCACTTGGGAGGAAACAGCACATGTTAAATATACTTGTGATGAAAAGCAACACAGTAGAATAGTGGAAGATTCTAGGAAACCCTGGGTTCTATCCCAGCACCTCATAAAGCAGGCGTAGCGGAGCACACCTGTAACCTCAGCACGTAGGAGGTGAAAGCAGGAGGTTCAGTAGTTCCAGGTCACCCTCGGCTACATGTTCCTGGACAGACTGGGACACATGAGACCCTTTTTCAAAAAAAATAATGACAGTAGTTAATAATAATAAATAATGGCAGTCATGTGCTAAAGAAATGAAATTGTAAATATGCTATACGAATTACCACTTAACTATAATAGAATATACCTAAAAATGAATGCCCCAGATAATTCACCACAGCCCCAGACTTTCTGAGAAAATGTTAGAGTAAGCACTCCAGGGTCAACAAGAACTGTGCAATGTGGGAAGCAAACACCACAAAGACTGATCTCCCCCAAATTGTTAGAGGGTTTCCATAGTACACCTCCAAGTGACAGCTACATGACACTGTTGAATAGCTAAAGAGAGCGCCCAGAGTAATGAGGAGCTTTACTCCACAGGGAGACAATTATTGATAAACTTAGGAAAAACAAATAGCTATAAATCCCAGTAAATTAAGGATAACAAATGAAATTGAAGTAGAACATAACGTCTTCAAGCTATAAAATAAATTTTAGCAGACGGAAGTGAGTAGTGGGGGGAGACAGAAGTCAAAAGAAAGCATTGGGTTGGGGAGATGGCTCAGCAGATAAAGGTGCCTGCAAAGCCCGTAGTCCTGGATTCAATTCCCTAGACACACATCAAGTGAGATGCTCAAAGTGGTGCATGCATCTAGTTTGTTTGTAGTGGTAAGAGGTCCTGGAATATATCTTATTCTCTTTCTCTCAAATAAATAAAATTAAAAAAGAAAGCATTGAAAGTAGAAAAAGGTCAAACATATTTCAGAAATAAAGAATGTTTATAATAAATTTAGCTAGGTTAAAAGTTCCAGTTGTATCTGGGTGTGGTGGTGCATGCATGAAATACTAGTACTTAGAGGAGAGACAGAAGGGATGGAGGCTAAAGTACAGCTTCAACATAGTAAGGTTGAGGTCAGCCTGGACCAGCACAGACAATAACAAAAGAGGCCAAAGTCTTCACCTGGGTAACTGGGTAATTTGGCATCAGGGGCAGTGCTAAGTGTTCATCACCACCATCTCCTCTGCTTGGGCACATTGTTTTTTCTTTTTCTTTTTAAATATTTTATTTATTTACAAGTGAGAGAGAAAGAGACAGATAGAGAGAAAGAGAGGATGGCTCTAGCTACTGCATGCGAGCTCCAGACATGTGCACACCCTTATGCATCTGGCTTATGTGGGTCCTGGGGAATCGAACCCAGGTCCTTAGGCTTTTCAGGCAAATGCTGTAACCACTAAGCAATTTCCCCAGTCCCACACTGTTTTTTTTTAAATATTTTATTTATTTATTTGAGAGAGAAAGGCAGAGACAGACAGGAAATAAGCATGGATGTCAGGGCTTCCAGCCACTGCAAACATACTCTAGATGTGTGCACCACTTTGTGCATCTGCCTTTGTGTGGGTACTGGGGAACCAAACCTAGGTCCTTAGGCCTTGCAAGCAAATACTTTAACTGCTGAGTCATCTCTCCAGCCTGTGTTTGGGCACACTGGACAAAAAGAAAAATGATATAGTCTAGTCTGTCTATGAATCTAAGTTGGAGACCATGTGCTTGAGTTCTAGACTATGGAAATTGGCCAAAAGAAATAGCTACAAGCCATTTTCAAGGCAGGTTGTTAAAAGAATGATGCTCTAATTCTCCCTTCCCTTGCCCAAATGACTTGAAAGCCCATGTGTTATACCTCTGTACCCTTGAATAACTAATATTCGCCCAGGTGTAGCAGCTCTTACCCATAGATCATTGGTTAGGGTAGACTCCTATCCAAGAGCTTTGCACTCCACCATCATCCCATGATGTAAATTAAAATAAAAAATCATTGTGGTGTGACTTTTGGTTGTTATTTGTTACTATTCATTAGCATATCCACATTTTTACTAATATGGAGATACCTTTCTATATAACATGTAACCCATTTCTATGAGGCAGTCTGAATGACAGTACTCATCAGAACCTGACAATAAAGATTCTGGCCAGGAGCACAGACCTCTATATTGAGGAGGACCTGGATGGACTCATAATGAATTTAGATTAAGAATCAGGAAAATTGTGTGGCACGCCTTTTATCCCAGCACTGGGGAGGCAGAGGTAGGAGGATCATCATGAGTTTGAGACCACCCTGAGACTACATAGTGAATTCCAGTTCAGCCTAGACCAGAGTGAAAACCTACCTCGAAAATCAAAAAAAAAAAAAAAAAAAAGGAAGAAAAAGAAAATAAAACTGTGTTTATGTGTCTTCTCATAAACCATGACAGAGTGATTTTTAGTGTAAACTCTTGTGAAAGTGCATTGTGAACTTACACTTAAAAACACAGAGATGGGCTGGAGGCATGGCGTAGCGGTTAAGCGCTTGCCTGTGAAGCCTAAGGACCCCGGTTCGAGGCTCGGTTCCCCAGGTCCCACGTTAGCCAGATGCACAAGGAGGCGCACGCGTCTGGAGTTCCTTTGCAGAGGCTGGAAGCCCTGGCGCGCCCATTCTCTCTCTCTCCCTCTACCTGTCTTTCTCTCTGTGTCTGTCGCTCTCAAAAAAAAAAAAAAAAAAAAAAACAGAGATGCAGTAGGAATTTTGCATTTTGCTCAACTCTGGCAGGAACCAGCCTTCATGAAAAATAATTTTGGCAGCCACACACCACACAGAAACAAAGTAACAAAATGGTTGTCTAGCCAGGGTATGATGCTATTGTGATGGCTACTTACCTACCTTGTTCTCATTAAATACTGATACTGTCATTAAATGTACTGAGAATTGGTAAATGTATAAATCATAGCTAAGTATCACATAACTGTAAGTTCCTTCCCCATCAATGTATGTGCAAAACTGGGCACGTTTATAATGAGAAAGGAAAGGCTGAAAACAATGTATCTGATTACATGACTGGAAGAAATATAAAAAGCAACATTAATTTTGGATGAAATAAAACTGAAAGTACAAAACCGTTGGCAATAAATGATGACCTTAAATGTGGCCTGCTTTTAAAAAAGGAACAAAATATATGAAAGATACAATAATAATGAATTTATTAGTACATGAAATATACATAATCTCTGATAGCAATAGACAGGCTGTGTGGAGAACTAGCTGTGGTTAGAGATTTCACAGTATGTACAAAAGAAACTGGAATTCAAAGAGACAAAAACTTCATATGTATGACAACTGATAACTGAAAATATAGGGATGCATCAGTAAATTGATACTTTAATCTTTTTCTTTTCCAAACATGCAGGAAATTTCACACAAGTCATCTAAAATTCTGAATCATAAAACAGCCCCGACAAATCACAACAGAAGCCATATATAAGAGTTTCAATTGTTTAATAAAATTAGAAATAAAAACCACATGGAAATTCCTAGAGAATCCCAGTATACCTATAAATCAAAAGGATATGTAACTATGTAGTATTTGAGTTAATGTTTAATTTCTGAGTAAAGGTATTAAACTTACAGTAGAAGGAATTACAGGGATACATACCAAAAATTCTGGGAACCAGTTAAGGCAGTAATTTCAGAGCCATATATAGCCCCAAACATTCATATATAAACAAAAACATATCTCAAATAATAAGAAATAGGGCTGGAAGATGGATCACCAGTTAAAGTGCTTGTTTGAAAAGCCAGATGGCAGGGGTTCGATTCCCCAGCACCCATGTAAAGCCCAATTCACAAAGTAGAGCATACATCTGGAGTTTGTTTGCAATGGCAAGAGGCCCTGGCATTCCCATCCTCTGTCTCTCTTTCCTTCTTTCTCTGCTCTCAAATAAATAAAAATATTTTTAAAAAGATAAGTAATGATACACATTCCCTAAAGCGATAGAAAATGAAAAAGAGAAGAAACTCAAACAAATAAGAAAAAAGAAGTAATGAAGATGGAAACAAAAATGAAAGTAAAAGGAGAAAGTGTGGGGGGAGAAGGGAGGGTATTACCATGGGATATTTTTTTATAATCATGGAAAATGTTAATAAAATTTTTCTAAAAAAGAAATTCAAAAATGAAAGTAGATTTAAAATGTAGGTAATGATTATAGCTATTGGGCTTACAGCATATACCATATGCTAATAGGGACTGCCAAGTGCTTTACGTATATGAATCCTCTCAGCAGCCTGTGACAGAGGAATAATTATTCATTCTCATTTTACAGATGAGTAAAGCAGTGTACAGAGAAATGATGCTATTTTCCCCAGGATCATAAAACTAATCAAACTAATTAGGAACAGATTGATTGTAGTGTATACTTTCATCAGCTGAGCTATGCTCACTCAGACACTGCTTCTCCTTTGAAAAAGATATCTAAGTTATACAAATCTCCAGAAAGGGGTGTGTGTGAGATAGATACATAGTTTAGACAGACGATAGATAGATTAGATGATAGATTGATTGTTTGATCGATAGATAGATAGATGATAGATAGATAGATGAAAGATAGATGACAAGACATTGGTTTTTCAGACTAGAGTAGGTAATGCTACAAAAGTCTAAAACCCCAAGGCACACAGACTTACCACAACAGTTGTTTATTTCTTGCTCACATGAGCATGTTTGGTAAGTTGAGTCAACGGGGCATCAGCTTTTCTCCTGCAGTGATCAGTGGGACTCTGTAGGGCTGTGTAAAAAGAAGAAAGGTAGAAACGACCACCTTTTACCTTCCTTAGCTTGGAAGTCACATGCTGTGCCCAGCTCTCATTTTTAACTCATAGCTGCACTGCAACTGGCCAGCTGGGAAGGGTGAGCCACGCACATTCTCTGTAATCATCATCATCATCATCAGCAGCAGCAGCAGCAGCAGCAACAAGAACCCTCTGACATAAATGTAAACGAAAAAGTAAACAGTGGGAAGGATAGTAGGCTGCAGATTTCTAAAATATTTTAATATTATTTTTAAAGGAATATTTGGGAAACTGCTCAAGCATAAATTTGTAGCTTAATTGCAATAGACAAATTTCTGGAAAACGTTAAGGATTTCAATGAGCACAAGAAGAAATTAAACTTGGTTGCAAGATTAACACTTACAAAAATTAAAACAGTAATAAAAACATTTCTTCCTAGCTAAAAATGACTGGACTTCTGCATGAGTAGGAAGAAAACTCAGTAGCATGGTCCAGTAAGCTAGAAAGGAGATATAAAGGGAATAGAAAGGGAGGGAGGGGGGACCTAATAGGATGGTGTTGTATATATGTAAGTAGAAGAATAGATTAACAGGAATGAAAAGGCCTAAGTGAGGTCAGGGGAAGAGATTGAGTAAAGAAAAGGTGGAGGGAGGGCTAATCAAAATCTAAGAGGATATAGATAAGTCATATGTAAACCTACTTTTTTGGACAATGGAACACTCAGGAGCCGTAGATCATTATTAGAAAATTTTCAGTGCCAGGGATGGGATACCTTCCAGTCAGTTGATGGCCAGGGAGGTCCCTGATGTCCCCAAAACATTATAGGCCATTGCCGAGGCCCTTGGTTTCCCACCAGGAATAGATGGTAAGACCCTATTGCTGAAGACTCCACATACTTGGGCTGAAAGGTCACTGAGAAACCCTGCTGGAGCTAAGCTGAAAACCTCCTCCATGTAGACCAGCTGACAGAAAGCTGGAAAAAGCCATTCCACATGCAGTTAAATGAATGGGGCAGAGAGAAATCACCAGTAAAGATACTCAACAGTGAACATTGCAAGCCTTATAATTGGCCAAGTGAGTACATGGGTGCAATAGTGGGACATCTGTTATGAGGGAAACTAACTGCCCTCTAATTGGACTGGAGGCCTGCTCCAAGGGAGGGAATACATCCCTGATACTGAAAACCTACAACAGGGATAGTCATGAACTCTAGGGCTATAATGTGTGCTGGTGTCTGGATAAATGTATATACTATGTTCACCAAACTGCCCAGTAAGCACTTCTCTTAACATCCATACCCACATATTAATGCTACTCTCACTTTTGGTAGAGAACCTTCTCTTTTCATATGGCAGTGACCTTGGGATGACTCAGAAGGCATCATGGTGCTGAGAAGAAGTGACAGGAGTGCTGAGTACTACAATATCTATCACACCTTCCAAGGGTCAGGTCCATTGCAGAAGATATGGTGGAAAGAATGTAAGAGCCAAAGGAAGGGTAGGACTCCTTACAATGTGCTCCTCCAGACACAAAATGGCCTTGGTATCCATGACCTCACAGTGCCTGACACCACCTACACAAGACCGTCATAATAGGAGGAAAAGATCATGACATCAAAATAAAAGAGAGACTGATTGAGAGGGGGTGGGGATATGATGGAGAATGCAGTTTCAAAGGGAAAAGTGGGGGAAGAGAGGGAATTACCATAGAATATTATTTACAATCATAGTAGTTGTCAATAAAAAAATTCAAAAAATAAAATAAAACATTTCTCTACTGACTGTCCCCCCCCCCAATAAAAAGTCAGTCCTTAATCAACCTGTCAGTTTCTTGCCTCTCAGCAGCACAGCTTCGCTGCATTGCCCTGCTCTGTGATCGTGGAGCTGGGCCTTCTAACGTCTCTCCCTGGGCAGGTGGCAAGGCATCGGGCCGTAGCGGTGGGGATTGTGGAGACCCCAGGAGGCGAGGTCTTCTCCCCTCGGTGTGCGTGCTGCTCCGCAGTCCAGCTCCAGCTGTGCTCCGCCTGCGGGGGGCGCCCCACCCGCACTCAACGCTGTAACAAGCTCCAGTGGCTCCTGCCTGGTGGCATGCTGGTGGGTCTCATCTGTCTCCTAGCTAGGTTTCCAGCGAGCTCCGTAGACCCTGCCTCTGGTGCTTGGTGGCAAGCTCTGCAAGCTGCCAGCTGACTGCGCAGTGAATCTCTCAGGTGACCCGGCAGGGTGCTGCTAACCATGTTCTGCTGTAGCCAGTTGATTTTCTGAAGTCTATAAGCATCCCAGCGGGGACTTGCTGATGAGTCTCAACGGACCTCCGACTCAGCCCTCCCAAAGGGCAGCTGGCTTCCAAAAAGTTTGATGGACACCACCAGTAATTTTCTGGTCATCAGCATGAACCTATGGCATCTCAGTAAACTTCACTACCCAGAGGGCTACCATCACCAACCTAAATAAAGTCTCATTCTGCTCTGATGTTGGTGATGGGTCCCCTTCTCTCAGATACCCTAGAAGTCATGATCTACAAGAAATCCAAATCCACAACTGTCTTTTAAAAATTTATTTTGTTTATTTTTATTTATTTATTTGAGAGCAACAGACAGACACAGAAAGAGGCAGAGAGAGAGAGAGAGAGAGAGAGAGAGAGAGAGATAATGGGCATACCAGGGCCTCCAGCCACTGCAAACGAACTCCAGACACATGTGCCCTCTTGTGCATCTGGATCACATGAGCCCTGGGGAATCAAGCCTTGAGCCAGGATCCTTAGGCTTCACAGGCAAGCGCTTAATCACTAAGCCGTCTCTCTGGCCCCTCTTTTACTTTTTAAGCAGGTTCTCACTATGTAGCTGAGTCAAACTAGTCTTGAATTTACCCCATAGCCCAGGACGTCTTCAGTTCATGTTCCTCTGGTTGCACCTCCACATTGCAGGCATAACATATATACATCACCCCACCTGGAAAACCATTTACTATCTTATGGTTGAAGTTGTACAGTGTTTTAACAATTGTTTGGTGCTTGTTTATTTTACTCCTATTTTAAAATTAAAACAATAATTTGCATTTATTTCTTTTTGATATTTTTTGTTTTAGTGTGAGTGTTTGCATGCATGGGGAGTGTGCATGTTTTTGCATACTATATGGATACACATTCCACTGATTTTGTGTAGAGGCCGTAGCTTACAGTTGAGCATGTTCCTTGATATCTCTTCCCTTTATGTACTAAATTATTTGTATTTATTTACAAGTCTCTCTCTTGAATTCACAGTTCAATACATCAGCTAGTCAAGCTATCGAAGTTGCTTCAAGAATTCCCAGTCTCTACCTTCTGAACACTGGAATTACAAGTGGCCACTACACTCACCAAACAACATTTATGTGGGTTTTTTTTTTTTTTTTGAGATTTTTTTGAATTCTAGGCTGACCTAGAATTCACTGTGTAGTCCCAGGGTGGCCTCAACTCAGGGTGATCCTCCTACCTCTGCCTCCCACATTGGGATTAAAGGAGTGTATCACTACACCCAGCTACCAAACATCATTTATTTATTTATTTATTTATTTATTTATTTATTTATTTATTTATTTATTTATTATTTGAGAGCGAAAGACACAGAGAGAAAGACAGATAGAGGGAGAGAGAGAGAAATGGGCGCGCCAGGGCTTCCAGCCTCTGCAAAGGAACTCCAGACGCATGCGCCCCCTTGTGCATCTGGCTAACGTGGGACCTGGGGAACCGAGCCTCGAACCGGGGTCCTTAGGCTTCACAGGCAAGCGCTTAACCGCTAAGCCATCTCTCCAGCCCAATCATCATTTATTTTTTAATGTAGGCTGATCCCAGTGGTATCTACATATCATTCTGTCCATTTTTAAGAAGCACTCTTTTTTTTCTTTTCATGTTTTCCCATCGTTTAAGTTGGGAGGTATCAAGTTCCTGCTGGCCAAGTAGTACTCATGATTCATGTAAATCAAAAGTTGCTGCAGGTGTTGGCTACACAGAAGCATAAATACCAGTGACAACCACAGAAGATGCCTTTAAGCATATGATAGCACCATAACCTTAATGGAAGCTAACTTGATATTGAGCAGAAAAACACAGGCATAGACAACCATGACTGAAAAGGTTCCAAAAATTTAAATGTCATTGCTTTTAAGAAATATTTTAATTATATTGCTAAAGCATTGTATAGTAATATCTAAGGCCAACCTTGACCAAGGCAGCCATTCAGTATTGATTCATTTCAATGCACATGAAAAGCATGTTACCTATTTTTGCCCAGTGCATCAGAGAAAAATACAAATATATTCTTCAAAGATAATTTCATTTATAATATTCTTACTTTTTACTTCAGTTTGTGGGATTCAGTAAAAAGTCACCAGGCTTAGTAGGAAGAAGACACAAGTGACTGAAAACATTGGCATGACACAAGTATCGGAAGAATCAAAAAAGGAGGATAAAATCGTGAGATAAATATATTCAAGAAATCAGAGTAAAATAGAAGTCAGAGAAAATTGAAAAAGCGACAAAAAATTAAGAATTTGATATTGAATATTGTGGGAGTCTAGTTCAGGTTTCCTTCATAAACTTAAGTGTTCTGAATGCTAGGCTCCCAGCTGATGGAGATTTGGGAATTAATGTCACCTGGAGGCAGTGTATTGTTGGGGGTGGGCTTATGGGTATGATAGCCAGTTTCCCTATGCCAGTGTTTGGCACACTCTCCTGTTCCCGTTGTCTACCTGATGTTGGCCAGGCGGTGGTGTCCACCCTCTGCTCATGCCATCGTTTTCCCCTGCCATCGTGGAGCTTCCCCTCAAGTCTTTTCCCACAAGCTGCTCTTGGTCGTGTGATTTCTGCCAGCAATGCGAACCTGACTGAAACAGGAAAGTTGGTACTAGGGGAGTGGGATTGCTGCCTGACACCTGACTGTATGGCTTTTGCCTTTTGGAGCTGATTTTCAAGAGGAATGTAGAAGGGTTTGAAACCTTGGCCTAAGAGATGCCTTGCAGTGCTGTAAGTACAGCTTGATGGGCTACTCTGGTCAGAGCTGGAAGACCTGAATGCAGTAAGAACTACGGACTGTGAGGTTTGGCTTATGAGGGTGAGGAAGAGCTCTGCCTGTATTAGGCTAGAAGCAGTTTGTGTGACAGGCTTGCTGTTATGCCCATGTCCTGAGAACTTCGGTAGGGTTGCTTACTCTGCATAGGAATAGACTGGCTTGAACAGAGGGATATTTCACAGAAATTAAATCTTTGGGCTGAAACTTCTGTCCATCCAGCTGCAATTATATGATCAACTATAACCTTTGAGATTGGGGCAACAGGAAGAATATTGACTCTTTTGAAGGGGCCTGCATGCTGAAGGAGTGTCCTATTCTTCAAAGTCTGCTTTATCCCCCCACCCCGGATTAACAAATTGGCACCCTACCTAGTATTGTGGAGTATGAGAAATGCAGGAAAGAGAGGGTCAGTGAATTTGCAACACAGTCTTAATGTGTAGCAGGTTTACAGGATTGCCTGCATGTAGACCCAATGAGGATAGACAGTGGGTTGCAGTAGAGACCCATTGGAGATGCTGGGACCATGAAATGGCTGCCAAGGAGAGCTGCTGGCTACTGATGAAGTTTTTCCAGGACTGTGAGTAGCCTAGCTGGAGGAGTAGAACTAGAACTCCAGAGAATTGTCACTGGTTAGAGTTATCAGTCTTGGAGATTTTTCACTGACTAGAGTTTTGAACTTGGAACTATAGAGTTTGATGTTTGCCCTTTTTAAAGCTTGTATTGGTTGAATATTTCTTTGTTATGCCCAACACCATATTTTGGCAGTATGTTTATTGTGTGCTATTATGGTTTGGGGGGGATTTTTTTTTGTATTATGGCTCTGTTAAAAGACCTTGGATTATGGAGATGTTTGAATGTCATTAGGATTGATAAAACTATGGGGACTTTTAAAGTTGGACTAAATGCATTGTATTTTATATCATGTATAGTTTTCAGTTTATGGGGGCCAGTGGTGGAATGTGGTGGTCTGGTTCAGGTATCTCCCATAAACTTAGGTGCTCTGAATGCTAGGTTCCCAGCGGATGGAGATTTGGGAATAAATGCCTCCTGGAGGCAGTGTATTGTTGGGGTCAGGCTTATGCATATTATAGCCAGTTTCCCCTTGCCAATGTTTGGCAAACTCTCCTGTTCCTGTTGTTCATCTTATGTTGGGTAGGAAGTGATGTCCACCCTCTGCTGATGCCATTATTTTCCCCTGCCATCGTGGAGTTTCCCCTTGAGTCTGTAAGCCTAAACAAACTTTATTTCCCACAAGCTTCTCTTGCTTGGGTGATTTCTGCCAGCAATGTGAACCTGACTGCAACAGATATTTATAACAATGAACATAGAAGAATTAGAGAGTTACATGTTAGGGTTATCCAAAATATTGAAACCCATCTTCTGGTTCAATAGTAGATAAAGCAGATCCAGGGAGCTTAAATTACTGCAGCAAAATCCCATTGCTGTCCACTAGCACCATCCAATAGCTGAGCTACTTGGCAGACTCTCCCCACCCCAAGCTTTGTGTTCATTCTCTTCTCTCACTTCAAAACATTTTTCTTATTGCCTTAGAAACCAGAAACTATGGCCTCTCCATCGTTCCATACTCAGAGGAATTACAAGAAACTATGTAAGGAAAGACAGAAGTACAGTGCAGTCTAGTCTGAGGCAAATGCTAAGACCTTATTGCTGAAGACACCATTTACTGTTGACAAAGAGCACAGAGAGAGCTGGCTGAAATGCAGAGGAAATGCAGTCCCCAGACAGCTTGTCTAGTGCTGGAAAGTACTACCTGGGCTAGGGGGCTGGGAAGTGGCCAACGACAGTGTGAGCAACCAGAGGTCCAAGCTGCTCAGAAGCTATCCCTGTGACACGGTGTACAAGCCCGTGCAATACTGGCACACAGCCGCAGTGGGTAACCAATAGCTTTCTGATGGACTAAAAGACCCACTCAATGTAAAGGAACTTATATCTGGAATTGGGAACCAGATCAGAATCCTATGGAGACAAAGATTATGTTCCCCAATGTCAGGCTCTCACCACTCTTTGACTAAAAGAGGAGTTAAACACATCAAATTCTCCCTAAATTAATAATACTTATATTATTTAAACTATGCTGGCTTCACTCTCCATCCTTCTTCTTTTTCAGAAGGTAGTGAGACCAGAGGAGACAGACCACCCCTCACACTCCAGCCAAGCCACAGCTGAAACCACAGAGGAATTGGGGAGACGAGCATGAGTGCTGCGTCCATGCTGAACCTGACAAGCAGCACCAGGGTGAAGGAGACAGACCCTGCGGACACTCAGCACCTCCCACAGCAGAGATCCAGAGGCTCCTAAGAGCTCATCACTGAAGTAGACTTAAAATTCACCCACCGCGGCTCAGGGAATTTTGTGGACGAGGGTGCAGAAGGATGTAGGAGCCACAGATTGTGACAGCATGCCCATAGGCATTCCTTCCCCCCAAAAATAATTGCTGACCACTGCTCCCACAATGCATAAATCACAACCCCATGGGGAATACCTGGAACCCCGCTGAGGAGTATCCCCAATGGAAGGAGGGCAGGATCGAGGGAAAAGAGGGCACCAACACATGATGTATCCATACAAACAATGTTGTTAATAATGATAATAATAGTAATAAAAACATTTTTAAAAGGAAGAAGAAAATAAGTACACTTCAGGACCTCTGATGACTTGGGAGAAGGAAATGTGCCAAGAAGCATTCCTCAGAATTTGATCCTTCTTCCCAGCGTTCCTCGTCTGGATTGCAGCACAGGAGTCCAGGGCAGGCCTTCTGCTTCTCCATGCACTGCAGCCGGTGAAAGATGCGTGTTCCTGAGGAAAGACAGTCACCGCGCCCTTGCAGTGCCTTGGAGGAGTGGCCTCTGTAGACAAATCTCGATAGTTAGATTCCATAGTGAAGCAGCCAGCTGGAGCTCATCTGTGATCAAACCATAACAAAGTATTGAGAATAAAAGATGTTAGCTCTAAAATATGCCCGTGAAGTAAGTCAAGTGATTCGCAACAAGGAGTAATGTAGGGACCCCCCTCCACACCCTTTTTTTACATTTGTTCTTTATTTGTAATTATGAGCATAGTTAGTATGGAGACATCACAGTTGGCCCCATCCTTTCCTTTTTTCCCTGCCCTCTTCCACTGTGGACCCTCCTAATGGAAATGAAGGTATTCCCCATAGGGTTGGGGGTTATGCCTTGTGGAAACAGCAGACAGTTGTTGGGGGAAGGCAATGCCTCTGGGCATAACATCCTAACCTGTGTCTCTTACAATCTTTCCACCCCCTCTTCAAAAATGTTCCCTGAGGTGTGTTGGGTGTGTTTTAAGTCTACTTCAGTGAAAAGCTCTGCAGAGCCTCTGGATCTTTGCTTTGGTAGGGGCTGAGTATCCTCAGCATCTGTCTCTCACCGTAGTGCTAATTGTTAGACTCACCATGGAAGCTGCATTCTTATCATCAGCTCCTCTGTGGTTTCAGCTGGGGATTGGCTAAAGTGTGAGGGGTAGTTTATCTCCTTGAGTCAGGCTACCTTCTGCAAAAGAAAATAGATTCTCCAACAGAGGATGATGTCAGCATAGGTTAAATGGGAAAAGCGTTATTAATTTAGGGATATCTTGATGGATGTAGCCCCTCTTTTAGACAAAGACTACTGCGAGTTTGACATTGGAGAGCACGATCTTTGTCTGCATAGGATTCTGACCTGGTTCCCAATTCCAGGTACGGGTTCCTTTCTACTGAATAGATCTCTTAGCCAATCAGAAAGCTACTGGTTACCCACCAAAGCTGTGTCCCACTAGTGCCCTTGTGTGTACACTGTGAGGGTGTTCTCTTTTGCGTATTTTGGACCACTGCTTGCTCAAGCCATTGTTGGCCACCTTCCCCCAGTAGCTCATGTAGCACTTTCCAGCAGTAGAATGGCTAACAGCCTGGGGGCTGGCTCCCTTCTGGATTCTAGCCAGGTCAGAGCTAAAACCTTTTTAAGGCTAGGCTTTACCCCACCCTCTTGAGAGTCCTGCTTTTCAGGTATTCCCCTCATTCTACAGTTGATGTTTCAATCTTTCAGTCTACCTTCAAGAATAAGGTTTATGCAGTGCCAGTTCGTCTTGGGTTTAGTTTTGTATTTTTCCTCCAACCTCCCCTTTCCCTCTCCACTAAGTCTTTTCATCCGCATGGTCTGGGCCTTGAGCTGCCTGTCACGTACGTCAGCAACGCAAGCAGGTCCAAGTTAGGCACCCCAGATGAGTGAGACCATGTGGCCTTTGTCTTTCTGTGATTGTGTGAGTTTGCTGAGTATGATCTGTTCCAAGTCTATCCATTTTTCTACAAATTTCATTGCGTCATTTTTCTTGCTGCTGAGTAGAATACTGTTGTGTAAATGTACCACAACTTCATTATCCATTCATTCTATGATGGGCTCCTGGGTTGAGTCTTAGCTATTATGAATTGAGCAGCAATAAACATGGTCGAGCAAATACCTCTGTAGTGTTGAGTAGAGCACTGAGGGTGAATGCCCAGTAAGGGAACAACTGGGTCTGGTACCTGCATATTCCTCCTTCTCAGGAGTCTCCATATTGCTGTCCAGAGCGGTTGTACAAGCTTACAGTCTCACCAACAGTGACTGAGATATCCTCTTTCTCCACACCCTCACCAACATAAGTTGTCATTTGATTTGTTTAGTAATTGCCATCCTTATTGGAGTTCAGTGGACTCTCATAGTTGTTTTAATTTGCATTTCCCTGATGGTTAGGGTTGTTGAACATTTTCTTAAGTGTGTGTTAGCCATTTGTATTTCTTCCTCTGAGAACTCCCTATTCAGTTTCTTGCCCCAACTTTTGGGTGGGTTGTTTGGTTTATTATTATTATTATTATTATTTAGTATTCTGAGTTCTTTGTAGATTCTAGATATTAGGCCTCTGTCAGTGGTATAGCTAGCAAATATTTTCTCTTATTCTGTGGGTAATCTATTGGCTCTGAATATGGTATGTTTGTCTGTACAAAACCTTTTTAGCTTCATAAAACGATGTTTGCAAATAATTTGAATTTTCATGGCTAGCAGGATGTTTTCGCCATCTAGTGGATGGAGGCCAGAAGAGCTATGATGCATTTTTACAATGCAGAACTCAGCTCCTTTGGCAAAATACATCTCCAAAATTTCTTCAGTGTCAAGGTAGAGAAAACCAAGCTTAGATGGAATCACAGAGGAAACAAAAGAATAACAGAGCAATGAGGAGAGAACAAACACATGAGGCACAGTGAAGGTCTAAGCTATGGATAGCTGGAGTCCCATGGAGGGTTGGCATGTGGGAAAAGATGGTAGCAGGACGGTAATGCTCTGATAATCCTAACTGGCCCCAAGTCACAAACTCAAAGGAGGGTACCAACTGGACATAAAACACCTACCTCATTACAGCAAAGCCATGGAAAATCAAAGAAAAAGATCGTATTAAAAATGTTCAGAGCTGAATGGTGAAATCTTGCATTCAAAGGAACAATGGTAAGACCTACCACAGACACCTTGTTATAATATGTGGAAGTTACACGATGATAGGCGATGTCTTCAAACTGTTAAAACAAAACTTTTAACCAAGAATGTTATGCCAGAGGTAGGAGAAAATCCTTTAAAAATGAAGGAAAAATAAAGATGCTTTTACATTTAAAAGGATTTCATCTGGATTAAATGAAACATCGGCACAAGGGAAATGATTAGATAGAAGCAGGAGGGACTAAAATCATTGACAAGAGTAAATCCATGTCAAAACCCAAACGGATGTGCAAAGTATCAAACAGCCTTGACGATGTCTTATAAAATATACATTTAAAAGCAAGACGCATGACAATAACAAACAATATATAACTGGAGCCAAGGACTGGAAAGAAATTGCTTTGTCCAGGAAGTGCTAAGGTGAAAATTTACTTGAATTACAGTTAATAAAAGAACATACTTTAGAATATCTACAACTGCTATTAAAAGTTGTGAAATTGCTAGCTTATTTAGAAGTGGAATTTAAAAATATGTTAGTTTGAATAATCCCCAGGAAGGCAAGCATGGAGAAAGAAGATGGAATATATAAGAAATAAATATAAAGGCACAACTCATCATGATGTTAAATTATACATTTTATTAGTGATTTAGACCTTAACCATTAAATTATACATGGATTTAAAGGCAAAGATTATCAGTTTGTATAAGCAAAGGAACCCATTTATGGGCTGCTTGCCTGAAAATAATCTTAAATAACATAAATCAATAACATAAACTCATATATACTTATGTAATGTCATTTTAAAAACACACATATTACATATGATAGCATATATAATGTGTAGAATAAATACTAACTAGACATAGCCACACCTGTGGTTATACTACTACAGTCCAATCTGACAAAGTACACACAAAGCTAGGAAAGATTGCTGTGATGATAAGTGGTATTTACAATACATAATGGGCAATTTGGGTAAGATGACAAAATTCAAATTTTTACTTACCAAGTAACATACACTCCAAGTTTATAGCTGCTAACATAAATGAAAAAAGAAATAAATATATCCAAAGAATTGGGGATTTTGATAAATCTTTCTCAATAATGAATAGAAAAATTAGAATGACTGAGAATGGTATTTTGGAGATCTCATAAAAATATAATCTTGTAACAGTTGTCCTTTCCTGACTATCTCATTTAATTTGATGTGACACTCTCATGATCATCTTTTCATCTGCTGATAGACATTGTGCTATTTCCAAGCTTTGGCTACTGTAAGTGATGTTATAATGGAGGCAAGAGTGTGATACCTGTTTTAAATCTCAACATTATTTCCTTTGGCTATCTATCCAGAGGCAATTGCTGGATTTCATGGTATCTGTCATTATAATCTTTGAGGAACTTCCACACTGACTCAAAACCATAAAAGTGGAATATAGAATGGGAATTTTCAGAGACTTGGGGTTGGAAGAAATGGGGTGTTGTTTCCCACTGGGTATTAAGTTTGAATTGTAATTTGAGAGGTCTACTATATAATACAGTGCCAATGGTTAAAGAGTGTGCTGTATTGTGTTCTTATACTTACATTTATGTGAAAAGGTAGATCGTATGTTAAGTGTTCTTACACCAACAACAAAATACAACTACCAAAAACCCCACACCCAATACAGAGGAGTAGGAAATTTGGAGGTGGACAATATCGCTTTGATTGTGTTGATGGTTTCATGGGTATATGCATATCTCCAAACTCATCAGATTGGAAGTTCAAGTTTCCAAATTTAAACTATACTTATATAAATTTATTTTCCATAAACATTAAAAATCAATTAGACATTTGAATACCTACCAGCCTGTTGAGTGAATGAACTTTGTAAAACATGAGCATGGAATCCTACTTAAATGATACAACATACATTCTTATTAATTGCAAATGAAACAATTAGGAAAGCTGCTTTTGCAGTATGCCCTAAAACAAATCTCACTCTGTTTCAAAATCATAACTGGTATGTATTCAATTCATTGTTTATTTTTAAGTATGCATTTAAGATGAACTGGCCCTCTTAGTAAGTGCTCAGACCCCACCTTCCAAAATTTTTTGAAAGAGTTTAAGGGACACAGCCCATTAAAATGGTTCCTAAGTGTGAAATCTCAGAGAGACAAGGATCAGTGGTTACTACTTTTACTGACTTTCTTTCCTTACCAATTCTGGCACAGAGGCTTAGGTCACAAGGAGAAAGTGAAGCAAGGAAGCTATTTATGTGCCAGATTCATCAGGAGCGAGGTACAGAGTGAACCACGGAGCTGCTTCACGTTCAATTTCAAGAGTGGTTTTCAGGATTCAGCATTTTAAATTCTCACTTTTGTGAGAGGAAGGCCTTTAGGAGAACATTTTTTAAAGAAGACTATTTGGTTCTGCCCATTTCATACAAGGTCTATAAATTGAACTAAATGGAACACAATGGGTCACCACGCATGTCCTGATTTACAACCATCATTCATAAAGAATGGTCTTTTCTTGATGGAAGAAGGTCTCACACATTATTTCAGAGAATGACAAAATCAGTACAATAAGAAGAAAGAATTGAAGAGTGGCAGCTACATTTTCTAACAGATTTATTTGGGAGCCTACATGTAATTCCCACCTTTTTCAGCCTATTTTCCAAGGGGCTAAGATTATACTTCAACAAAATATGTTATTTTATATTCCATTACAACGCACAGAAAAGCAAGGAAAAAGGGACTTTCTAGAAATGACACAAAGATTTTTTTTTTCCATAAAATCCAAGCCTGTTTGAATTGGAAAGATTTAGGCACCAACACCTTCTGTCATTTTTCACTTTGCAATGCCCTCTGTAAGAAGAAATTCCTGTAAATACCCTAGCTTCTCCTTCTGTACCTCGTCCTTCTCCAAGTACATTACTTCTCTCCTACATCCCCGCTTGGCACAAAAAGGGTCGACATGAGCAGACACGTTTACTTCATACCCAGCAACAGAAGCAGCAGGAAAGACCAACTTGAACTGTTTTCTCCAAATATGCTTAATCTATCTGAGTCTACTCCTGTTGCTACAACAAGATACCACGAGCTTGCTAGGTTATAAGCAATAGTCACTTGCTCTAGTCATGCTAGAGGCTGGAAGCTGGAGTTCAGGTTGTTGACAGGCTTCGTATCTGCGGAGGCCCATCGTCTTAGTTCTCAACATGGAGCCTCATAGCTGCGTCCTGTCGTGGTGGACAGGGGACACTGTGCCCTTACACTGTGGATGAGATGGAAGGACAGAAGACATGATGGTGTTATCTCCACTTATCCTATTAAAGAATCAACTTTTCAATTCATGAAAAATTGATTTCCAGAAGATCCCACCTCTTAATAACTATCACTTTAGAACTTAAGTCCCAACATATGAATTTCAGAGGGACAAATGCATCCAAACTATTGAATAATCTGCTAATGACAAATGATGTTTCAGTGTTTCTGGTGAATGATCTAGATTGATACTGAGAGAGGGATCCTTCTACTGAAACTTTCCGTGTCTTGAGGGAAGAACTCCCAACAACGCAGCTGGAGAGTTACACCTCTCAGCTCCTGCCTCAGCACCAGGGAGGAGTGGGCTGAAAGTTGAATCAATCACTAATGTCCAATAATCGCATCGATCACGTCTGTGTGATTCCACCTGGGCTGGTGAGCATGTGAGGGTAGGAGGGTGCGCACCTGGAGAGGACACGGAGGCCCCGCACCTCTTCTACCACACCCCCTGCCCTGTGGGCTCTTGTATCTGTGTCCTTGTGATCGCCGTGATAATAAACCCATAAACTAAAGTCACTGTTGCCCCAAATTCTGTGGGGAGGACACTCTAACAAATGATCAACACCACAGGGTGAGTGGAAGCATAGGAACTTCAGACAGGATCTTAACCTATGCCTGGTGTCAAAAGCGGAAGGCATTTTCCTGAAATTGAGTCCCTCAGCTTGGGATCTGGGGCTGCTCCAGGCAAGTAGTGTCAGAACTAAACTAAATTGCAGGGCAGTGCTTGATGACTGAGGGTGATCCAATGCTTGGAAAATACCCACATATCTGGTGTTAGCAATGAGGCACTGAGGGAGGAGTAAGTGTAGAGGAGACAAGAGTTGATCTTTCTTGCTTCAAGGAAAGAAGTATTTGAATAGCAACTAAATGGGAAAGATATTCCTACTTAGACAAAGAGAATCTAAGAGCTCATGTAATGATTTTTGAAGCTTTGTCTAAAGATTAATAAAATATATTTTGAGATCTAATATTTTCAATTTCTGCTACATTATGGTAAAATTAAGGAATTAGAGCCCCTATCAGAAACCATGATCTAGGGTAGACATTCCTTCTACCTGTGCAGGATACACCACTTCCAGATGTTGATGGAATTAAAACATTTAAAGCTTTCTTCCATCACTAATAATTTCAAACAATAAACCAACCTCTTGTGTTAAACTTTCATTTGCATTATCTGTGATGAGTACACTCTCAGTGAGAATATAAAATGGCATTCATTCTATCTCTCCCCAAGGAGGTCATTTATTATCACTTTAAAGATGTGGTGGAAAGCACTTAGCATTCAACAGGAACTTGCAGGCTGTGGGCTTTAGGTCTTTGGAGACTTGGGGTGTGGGGAGTCTCTGAAGCAATTCTGTTGACTTTAAAAACATTCCTGAACAAATATTATCTAAAGACCTGGCATTCAATGGTTGTTTCTCTTTTATCTGTCCATTGGGCACCTTCTGAGAAGAACCCTTGGTAACATAATCAAATACCAAAGTGCCAGCTTGCCCAGAACTGGGCAGAAATGTGAAACTAGAACAATACGCCTTTGTTTCTCTTCAGATAAAGCAAGACTGTGAGCAGTGAGCGGAGAGTGAGAAGCCAGGCCCCGCGCGCTCTGTCCCATGTGTGGAGGGCTTTGAGCCACACTGCATTGTGTCCCTGTCACTTCATTTCAAGCTGGGGAATTTTTCTGATGTCCTAAAACACCGGAGTATTACTGGAGATTGAAATAGAAAGATTGTCTTATTGGAAAAATTTCTAGAGAGTGAAGCAAACTTATTATGAAGTAGGAAATGGGTGTTGTCTCTCAGTACTTAGGATCCTTTCACCATTTTAGTTTTGGTTTCAAAAGAAGAAAACATTTGAGTTCTACTTTTTTTACTCTCCTTAACTTTTCTACCAAAAAATAAACTCCACATAAAAGCATAACTATTTATTCTTATGTATTTACTAGTGCCTATTAACTAGTACTCACTCTAATTGACTTTTATTACTTATGTGTTGACATAAATATTAACTTTGCTTTACACACATTGCAGGGGAGGAAATAGAACACACAAAGTTCATACATTTTTACTTAAATTCCCATTTTCAAGGCAATCCTTGCATTAGTTTTAAGAAAACATTTTGATTTAGACAAACACTTGTGTATTACCCCTAATCCTTCATCTAATATACACAAAAATTCTAATTTTAAAAAGATGTAAAACCCCAGTACTTAGGAGACAGAGTTAGGAGGATCACCATGAGTTCGAGGCCACCCTGAGACTACCGAGTGAATTCCAGGTCAGCCTGGGCTAGAATGAGACCCTAACTTGAAAAACCAAAACAAAAAAAAATTACTTTTGGGGCAGCATTCTGCTCATGTTAAAAAGTTGGACTAGGAAAGGGAAAAGTAGAAACAAATTTCAAATATCTCCCGGAAGGACTGAAGACTTCTGAGAATGGTTGCTTCCAGAGGGGTAGAGTGAGAGTTACCCCGAACCTGCGGCATGCTTCTGTGCCTCAGCGCAGGCCCCTCACAGACTTGCAGAACTGTGGCAGCTGCTGTGAGAGCCCAGCTCGAAGGCGCAGCAAGTGCCTATATGAAAAGGAAAGAGGTAAAAATAAAAGTTATAATTCAATGACTATCTTTTTAAAAATCTTATTATTGATAGTCCACTGTCAAAGAAAAGGAGTGAAGAAAAGGAAATAAGTGAGAAAGAGGAAGAAGGAAAGAAAAGAATACAAAGAATGATGAATAAATGTAGAATCATTTATAGTTTTAAAAGTTACAAACCCTGTCATTGTACAATAGTCCTCTTGTATTGCATTTTGATCCAAATTCTTTAGTGGATGCCTGAAACAGTGACTGGTATGGAGCTCAATAGAGTATGTTTTTCCTATATGTACATACCAGGGTAAACTTTAAATCATAAAATAGGTAAGCAATAATTTAGCAACAATAAATAATAAATGAAATGCAAGAAATTATAACAACATACCATAATCAATAAAAGTTATGTGAATATCATTACCTCGTTCTTTCCTCCTCTCTGCTTCCTAATCGCTCTCTTTGTTTTTCTCATCTCTCTGTCTCGAAATAATGTTTTAAATCAAACATTAGAAGAAATACTTAGTACCTTCTCTTTAGTGTGTCGCTACTTTTGTGATTTAAACAAAACCCAGCACAGAAGCACAGTGCTCCGTCTGTCTGCTCGCCGGGACAGCTGCTAAGTGACGAATGGGCAGGTAGTGTGTATAGCGTGGGTCTGCTGACAGAGGTGAATCGTATCACCATCAGGAAGGAACTAAGTTTAAAACCTAGAAGACCACATGCAATATAAGGATTATGAGTTGCTTGTTTTGACAATTTCCCCATTTAATATTTCGAGACCTCAGTAGACACAGAGGAAAGTAGAGTCACAGATAAGATGGCCTGTTGTAAGGCGAAGATGAGCATGATTAGGAAGAACAGCATATTCCTGTGATATTCATGGTGTCTCCTGATACATTACTTATTAATACAAGAGGAGTGGCCCTTTATAGTGAACGGGACAACTTTTCCAAGTGATTGAGTTTTGCATGGGTACATATATATTGGCATCAGGATGTCTTGCTTTTGCAAATCAAATGAACACCAGATGCTTGCAGAGCTTTTTTGTATCTGGCTTACATGGGTGGCTTGAGAATTGAACCTGGGCTGGCAGGCTTTGCAAACAAGCATCTTTAACTTCTGAGCCATTTTCCCAGGTGGAGATTTAAGATCTTTTGCCCTCTCTCTCTCTTTCTCTCTCTCTCTTTCTTTCTTTCTTCCTTTTTTTCCTCTTTTTTTTTCAAAGGTTGGGCCTTTCTCTAGCTTAGACTGATGTGGAGTTCACTATGTAGTCTCAGGGTGTACTTGGACTCACATCAACCTTGCTACCTCTGTCTCTGTCTCGCAAGAGTGCTGGGGTTAAAAGCATGAGCCACCACACCCAGTTTAAGATTTTTAACATAAAAGATAACATGAAAGCAAAACGCTTTTAGGAGAAAACAATACCTAGAAAATGAATTACAGTATCATTATAATACAATAACAGTTACAAATTACAACACAATACATTAATACATTTCAATGTATAGATATAAAAATATTTAAACCGATAGCAACAATATGGAAAGATATGGAGGAAAACAGAAGAAGGGGGATTAGATTTTAAGGGTAGATTGCTAGCATCAAGTACTTTTATCATCTAAAAGTAACCTCCATTTAGCTTCTATGTCATGCCTTCCCTAAGCCAGGGCATCTCCATCGTTTATAATAGACGTTGTTTTCATAATATGACAAGAGTTGCCAGCATTGCTGTTGTCAGTTTTTAGCATCTTGAATAAAATAAATAACAACAAATGAACTCATGAATCTAAGAAATACTTTTAAATGAATTTACATTTCATTCAGCAGAGAGCATTTACATAAACGTACAAAATCAGAATTCAATAGTTAGAGGCACAGTGCTTAGAGACTATTTAGATTGGAGAACTAAGTTGACTCCTTCATCAAAAAATGAGTCATTCTACAGACACAGGAAAATGAGTTCAAAATGGAAAAACAAACTTTTATGTTCTATTACAGAAAGGCTCATTTTCATTCTGTCACCAAACATCTTCCTGGATTAGAAGATTAAATTTTGATTTGCTTGTCCTGGAGATAGTTGTTGGGAATTATCCTGGGAAGACAGGGACTGGAAACAGTGTTTTACAGCATGAATTTTGATTCTGTCCCCTTTAAGAGGCCGAACACGATCCTTAATTTCATCATCTATGATTAAATAATAGCAATAGAGATAATAATACCAAACCTCTCAAGAATAATACACTTGGTCCTTCTGACTTTTTTTCATGTATTTATACTGGAACATGTTCCCAAAGGATTTGAGGAAACATGGAGAATTAGAAACAAAAATTTATCAAAGATGTCTGCACATGATGGGTATGAAAAAAAAATCCTTAGATTCCTTTTCTCCTCATTTCCTGTTTTAAACCTTAACATTTGATGAGCCTGTGATCTTGTACATGCAGTGTCATTGCACCATCTTGCTGTTACCACTTACAAAGAGGGAGATGGCGGTCCTTGAAAGTCTCTGGATGTTGGACGGAGAAGACCTGAGTCTGTGACTTTAATCACATCATTGAATTTCACCATATCTCAAATTCTCATCTATAGAACAGAGAAAAACTCTACCTTATCTGTAAAAAGATCAAATGTAACAGCATACCTGTAAAGGTATTTGCAAAGGGGAAATGCAAACATATGTTATTGACAGTGACCTTATCAACAAAACTAAGAAAAATAAGAGATCAGGCAGGATTTTATGTTCAATTAATCTTTCAAATTATACTTCTACAATTTCTATTTTAAAGTTAGAAAAATATTAGGAACTTGCAAATAATAAAGAATCCCTATAAAATACTTTGAATTTTGGACAGGGGAGATCGCTCAGTGGCTGAAGGAGCTTGTTCACAAAGAATGAGGGTCCAAGTGTCGTCCTCCATCATGCGCAGAAAGCCAGACACACGCGGCGCCGGCTGCGGTTGATCGGCAGCGGAGGAGGCTCTGCTGCTCCCATTCCCTCGCACTCTCGTTCTTTCTCTCTGCTTACAAATAAATGGAAATTCTTTTAATTTTAATTTGCATTTATGTCAACAAAATATACAAAACTGACAAAGTGGAGATTATGTGAAAAAAGCTAAATTCCCATGGGAAAATGTACCATAACATCTTTAGGTAATATGGTTATGTTATCATTATTTCATGACTTACATTGAAAGTTAAATTCCTGGGAGTGGAGATAAAACAAGGTTGATTATGATCAAAGCATGCACAAAAATGCCATAATGAAACCATTATTTTCTGTAATAGTATATAGTAATAAGAAGTTTAAGAGATCAAATACCCAATGAATATAACTTACCAATCACTATATGCTGTCAGTCTCTGGGTTATCAAAGAGAAAGACATTCTTTGTAAGCAGAGGCAAAGAGAAAAGGAGCACTCTTGTTCTCCCTGGAAGAAGGTATTCAATTTCAGGTTTCTTGATGTGACGATGGCTTCATTTATGACTATCCCCCAGAAAGTATCCATTAAGATTCCGTCAGCCTATATGTGTACTTCATTCAATCATTCAAAAGTCAGTGGCCTACAGATGGTCAATCAGAGGGTGTAGGGATTTGATTGAAGTAACTGCTGATCTTGCATCTCTAGAATGTCAAAAAAAAAAAAAAAAACAGAGCAAAACTGGGAACAGTTCTTACTATATTCTGCAGTTGCAGGGGCAATGCCAGGCACATGAAAAATCCTGTTCTCTTAAGGAGAAACCCGGAAGCCATGCAATTTCCACACTGATGATTAGATTCAATCATAAAGAACAGCGTAACGATCTCCTTGAAGGAACAGGAGGAGACTGCGTTTCAATGATGCAGATTCTCTTTGAGGTCCAAGTCACTTGTGCTGATGTTGCAGGATGCGACACTAACTGCCTGCCAGGCCATCAGTCAAATATACTATTGTTGCAAGCTACTGAAGCTTTCCACAGAGGCACATGTGAGTTCATTCATCTTCCTGAGAACTTAATTTACTGCTGGAAGGAATTGACTACTGAAGGAATTGTGGCTCACACAGGAATGCACTGTAAGCCTACGGACACCCATTAGATTCAGACACAGCGGAAGACACCTTTATGTGTCTCCTCTTGTTTAGTCCTTACTACAATCCAGAAATGGCACCAGTTCTTTTATGGATTGACGGTGTCCCTTGAAGTTCATGTTTTGGAAACTTTCTTGCCAGTGCAATAGGGTTGGAAGGAAGACTTTCAAGACGTGATTGGATGATAAGGGCTCTCAGCTTAGAAATTCATTATTTGTTATTTCCAGAATGGGCTGATTTCTGGGAAATTGGACTTCTTAAAGAAGCAAGTTTGTCCCTCTCTTTATCCTTCTCTTGCCTTTCCACATTCTTCTGCACAATGACATAGCACGAAGGCCCCCACCGGATGTCAGCACTATGAGCTTCTCAGCCTCTAGGACCAGGAGCCAAAAACGTCTCCGTTCTTTATAAATTACCTAATTTTAGGAATTCTGTTATAGCAGCATTTAGAGGACTAAGATAAGTGACTTTTGTCTTAAAGATAAGAAAATTAAGGGTGGACAGGAGATGTGTGTATGCCACGGGTGTCCCAGAATACCTATCAATGTGGCCCAACCCATCTGTAGATGACAACATCATGCCACAATGTCAAAAGGTTAGACACCCCTGGATGCATTCAATGTACAAATGCAGGTAGTGTGAGAGCTGCGTCTAAACATGGATTTCTAGCTGGGCATGGTGGCACATGCTTTTGATACCAGCACTCAGCAGGCTGATGTAGGAAAAGCACTGAGCTCAAAGCCAGCCTGAGCTACATAGTGAGTTCCATGTCAGCCTGGGCTAGAGTGTGGCTTGGTCTGTCTGTCTGTCTCCCTATAGATAATACATATATACATACATACATTCGTACATACATATATACATACATACATACATACATGGATTTCTTTGCTGCCAATGTCTGAGATGTCTCATTTATAGTATTCCCATTAATAGAGCCCAGAAAGTAAGTTCTATCCTTGCACAGTCATATGCTTAACCCTTCATCTACCATCCATTTCCTCTTTTTTTAAAAAAAAAACAAACAATGTTTCATTTACTTTATTCATTTGAGAAAGAGACAGAGGGAGAGAAAGGGAGGAAGAGAGAATGTGTGCACTATGGCCTTCAGCCACTGCAAACTCCAGACACATGTGCCACCTTGTGCATCAGGCGTATATGAGTAGTGGAGATTCGAACCTGGGTCCTTTAGCTTTACAAGCAAGTACCTTAAACACTAAGCCATCTCTCCAGCTCCCAGTTCTTCCTTTTGATTACCCTTCTGTTGAGATAGTGTCACTCTACAGCCCAGGGTATGGAACTCTGTGCGCAACCCAGGCTAGCCTTGAATTCATAGTGCTTCTACCTCAGCATTCAAAGTGCTCAGGTCGTGGGTAAGAGTCACCATACCTGGCTTTATCACCAACCTTAGACACCCCTAGCTAGGTCTAGATATTGGCTACTAGTTATCCTACTGGAAATGTGGAACTGACTGGGATTATATATTTTTATTCAAGCTTGTTCACTTCTTGTACACAAAAATGATTGTTAGATTACATAGCTATCATTACATTTACTATCAAAGTATTATTTTAGAAAATAGAAATTTAAAGTGTTTCTATTCTATGAAAAGAAAAGTGAAATCCAGTTGACAAGATCAAAGAGGGCAATAGCATCACAGGAACCTTGAGGAAAGGGTAAAACTTCAGTTTGTAAGGATGATATTAGAAATGACACCCACAGATAGAGATTAATAACACCTAGAAAAGCTCTGATGGAGGTAAGTCAGTAACAAAAAAAAGAGAAGGCTTAAGATAGCTCTGATATTTCTGATATGTAGGAAATGCTAGAACTGCTATTAACAGTATGTAAGGTAAGCAGTGATTTGAAGGAGGTGACGGGCAACATTTGGGCATAGTATTGGTCACGTTGGCCATTTAGGTCATTACCAATTATTCAGGCAGGAAACATTGCAGCCACCCTTGATGCCTCTGTTTCCCTCAGGCTCCACACTGCAATCCACCAGCTAATCACATTCACTCCGTTTTCAAAGCACTTCTGAATTCCACACATTTTCAACATCTCCATGCTAAACTGTGATCTTAGCTGCCATTACATTTTATTGGGATTATTACAGTAGCACATTTATGCATCTTACTGCCTCTATCTTCTGCCACAGCTTGTGCCAACACAGATACTGCTTCGTGTCTTTCTGGCTCAAGTCTCTATACTTCAATCACAGTAACAGGGAGGGCAACATGATGCCTATAGATGGAACCTTCTGGAGGTCAAAGATAGTTTTGAAAAAATTAGATCTATGCTGGATATACACTGACTTTGTGTAGTACTCTCTACATACAATATATTATAATAACTATGCCCATGGTGTTTATATTGTATTAAATATTACAAGTAATATAAAGACTGAGCATATAGGAGAATGTATGTAGCTTAGATGCAAATGGCAGGTCATGCTATAGAAAAGACTTGAACATCCAAAGATTTTGGTAGTTCTGGGATTCCTGCAACCAGTTCCCTGAGGATTTTGAGTGAACATGGTACACAGCATGAAATGCATAAATTAACATGTATGAGCTACACATCCATTCTTTCGTTCATTCACTTGTGTATGTCTGGGCCTCCTATGCACGCGGCAGAGCAAGTGAGCAGTAGAGACGTAAGGAAGTCAACTTGAGGTTGACAGATTTGCTCAACTCACTAAACTCTTCAATCTAATAGTTTGGCAGTTGCTAATATTTTCCATCAAGTAATCCTAGTTTTTATTTTTATTTATCAGAATAAGAGAGAGAGAGAGAGAGAGAGAGAGAGAGAGAGAGAGAGAGAGAGGGAGAGAGAGAATGGGCACATCAGGGCTTCCAGCCACTGCAAATGAACTCCAGGTGCATGTGCCCCCTTGTGCATCTGGCTAATGTGGGTCCTGGGAAATTGAACCAGGGTCCTTTGGCTTTGCAGGCAAGCGCCTTAAATACTAAGCCTTCCCTCCAGCCCTTCAGCCCAAGTAATCCTATTTTTGTTAATTATTTTATTCTTCCCTTTCTATTCTTCAGTCAGATTTGTTTGTCTTTTATTTTATTTGTCTTTTATGAGGCCTCTATGTACTGATAAAAAGAATGGTAGTAGTCTTCATATGCTAGTGCAGTTAAAGGAATGCATTTAAGAACTCTCAATTGCCTTCTGGTCCCTATATGTATTTTTCTTCTCCTTCAACATATTTTTGCAACTTGTTATGTTTACTGATGTTTTGGGTGTTGAATCCTTATCATGGTTTATTATTACACTTGATCACTGTTATTCCCTAGTGATTTATTGTACATTTTTCCATTGGTATTATAATGAAATTGATGCATAATTTTCTTTTTGGAATCCGGGTGATTTAAAACAAGCTAAGTGGCTTTTACTCTTTGATGCCTCTGGAGGAATTTTCAAAGAGCTCTTAGGGTCTAAATGTGGAACATCCTCCACAGGGTCATGTGTCTGAACAGCGATGACGCTGTTTGCAGAGGCTCTGGGACCTTTAGGAGGGGCGCCTTGCTGGAGGAAGTGGCCATGGGAACAGGCCTGAAGGTTGCAGGCAGCCCAGCTCCAGCCTGCGCTTTCTGCTTCCAGACTTGGTTTTGTAACTGAGCTGCAGCCTCTTCCTGCTACCGCACTCCTGAGACGGCCATGCTCTTTGCACACGATGCATTTGACACTGGGAACCACAAATCAACCCCTCTTCCATGCAGATTTTCCGTCAGGTATTTCATCGCGGTGATGAGCAAGTAACTACCACAGAGCCATTACCTGTGGCAGCATGGGAGGCTCCAGAGGCGGCTTTATTGGGAGGAGGATTATGACCATTGCTGCTGGCTTTTGCAGTCAAGTTCTCTTTCTCTTTTTGTGCTAATGTTGGCATTTATGCACTTCTAGGAATTCATTCTTTTCATTTGTTAGCACATATTCAAAAATCCGTTTTGTTCCTGTATCTTTCAAAGATTTAGGTTTTTGTTTTTCGACAGGGATCTTCCTAGGGGAAGCTGGCCGTCCTGGGGCTCACTCGGTCAAAAGCGTGGGCCAGGCACCTGCTGCAGTCCTCCTGCGCCCAGCTCCCAGCGCGGGAAACACAGGCTCAAGTCAACATGCTTGACTGTGCTTTCTTTTAATTTTTATTCAATTGTCTCTCCATTTGTATCTCATTTTTCCATATTCAGTATTAGCTAAAGTTCTATTTACAAAGAATCAGCTTTTAGTTTTATTAATCTCCACCTTTTCTTTTTCATGTTATCACTTCCTTAAAACTTTTCCATCTTAGGTTTGCTCATTTTTTAAAAATTTATTTTATTTGAGACTGTCAGAGAGAGAAAGAGGCAGACAGAGAGAGAGAGAGAATGGAAGCGTCAGGGCCTCCATCCACTGCAAGCAAACTCAAGACGCATGCGCCCCCTTGTGCATCTGGCTAATGTGGGTCCTGGGGAGTCGAGCCTCGAACCAGGGTCCTTAGGTTTCACAGACAAGCGTTTAATGGCTAAGCCATCTCTCCAACCCTGCTCATTTTTTTTTTTTTTGACCTTGTAGAGTTAAATATTTAGTTTGTTTGTTCTAAGCCTTAACTGCTAAGTCATCACTCCAGCCCCCAGTTTGGCTTTTTGGTTTTTGCTTTTGTTATGCTTTACTATGCAGCGCAAGCTATCCAGGAACTCATAATACTCTTATCTCAGCCTCCTGAGTACGGGATTACAGGGGCCGGACTTCACCTACTACTATTCTTTATATTACTTATAATTACCATACCAAATAGCTTCACGTCTTTTTGTCCATAATAACCTTTGACTTACAGCTTTAGCCCATCCCTTACATCTTCATTGTTATTTTAAATATTTACACCATAAGTTCTTAGCTGTGCTTCCCAATAAATACATGTTTTCTTGTGGTCTTGAGGGGGAATTAGGCAGCCAGTCAGGCCAGAGTGCTCAAAAGGGGGACACAATGCCTGAATTTTCCAGCAGAACAGGAGTTCAGTGTCCGCTCCAGACTATCCAATCTGCTTCCTCGCAGGCTCACCTGAGCTTGAGGGCAAAGCCCTCCACAAAAATTTATGAATAAATCAGTGCCAGGTGGGCAGGGTCTCTTGTCGGCTTTTCATCTCTCTGACCTTCCATGTCCCTGCTCTGGTAAGCCCCCTTTGTCTCAGCCCAGCTGAGGTGAAATGAGGTGGGAGACCCTACTCCCGCGAGGGCTCCCTACCCCTCCTGCCTTCCACATGGCAGGAGCTCTCTGTACTTTTCCTCTAATACTTTAATTAATTTAAAGCACAAACCTTATAAAATCCCTTTTCCCATGTTTTCCTATGCCAATGTTTCACTCTGACACGGGCTCTTGGACCACATGGGTGTATCCATTGCCCCTTCTTTGGTTTGCTGACTTTCCCCGGTGCCCCTGACTTTCCTGAATAAATGTAATAGCTTACAAACTCTTTTTCTCAGCCCCATCCTAAGGCTCATCCATTCTACAGTATACATGTAACATCTTAGAAACCAGCAGCTTTAGACTGAGGCAGTCTCTAATGCTGCACGCCCCAGTGCCAGTTTGGAGGAGGAGGTGTGCAAAGGCGCGAGGGGATTTCCATCTGATGTCGTCATGGGTCAGGTTTGACTCTATGTTGCTGCAAACCACATTCACTTTAGATACACAAGCGTGCTGTTTCTCCAGAGCGCTGGCCCGGGACTCCGGTAGACCCACACCACGAAACTGGCCCCTCCTCCACGCTCACTCTAGCTCTGCTCAAGCCATCTGGAATTCATCTTTTTATAAGTTCAGATTCCTGGTATCTTCTCTCGTTTAGGATTTTGGATACCTTTTTCTTTGTTTTTCTCATGCTTGATTAGAAGAAGCAAAGACTGGCTTCTGAGTATCCATGTCCATAGTACTATTGAATTCTTGAAATGTTAATAAAATATAACATGTGAATGTGTAAAATCTAAGTAGCATGACAAATAAAATGTTCACTCATTAGAAGAATCCATTGTGCATTGTGCATTGAAATGATATTTTAGAAGCATTTAAATTTCTAAGAGTCATTGGGGATGTCTTGTGACTCCTAACTAGGGAACTTGTAACACCATCCAAATACCGGAAAGCTAAATCAACTTTATGGTAGTCAATTATTCGGTGTAGATGGATTGATTTCAGATATTTGAAAAACAAAAAAGAAACGTATCTAGACACTAAACCCTAACTCATTAAACCTAATCTCAAATCATTATAACACTCCTAATTCTGACTCTGTTTTAAGCATAATTGTTAGACTTTTCAGAAAATATATGACAGTGCTCGCTTCGGCAGCACATGTACTAAAATTGGAACGATACAGAGAAGATTAGCATGGCCCCTGTGCAAGGATGACACGCAAATTCGTGAAGCGTTCCATATTTTTTTAAAAAAGAAAATATATGACAGTTTTGCAAATGCTTTTATTAAAAATATTTTTCTTGGGGGAGAGGGAGGGTATTACCATGGGATTTTTTTATAATCATGGAAAATGTTAATAAAATTTTTTAAAATATTATTTTTCTTATATATGTATTATTTATTATTGATGCTTCCTTTCAAACTCAGGAAAGAGAATTTCATTTTCTAGAAAATGAAATCCTTCTGTTTACTTTAGTCAGCCCAAGTCTCCACTGAAAACGCCCATGGGTCCACCTGACTGAGGCTGACGGAAGCAGGGCACATGAGCCCACAGCCTCCCAGAATTCAGGTTCATAAGCCATGGTTCAGGTTAATGCCTGTTCTTACATGGTTATCCATCCTCTTCAGAAAGAGCTGGCATAGTGGCATTTGCCACACCTGCCAATCAGTTACACTCAAGACACTAACAAAGAACAGAAGCTAACAAACACCAGAGGGAAAATAAGGGCCAAAGAAGGGTGACAGTTTGATGTAGATGAATCACAATTTTGTATTAGCCTAAACTTCTGGCCATTCCTGGGCCTGTGTCAGATGGAAATACAGTTCTTCATGCTCTGTGGTATACAATATTGAATTTTCTCTTACTAAAACTTTGTTACTATCTTTATAGAGTATAAAATCTATTAACATTAATAAAAATTAATGCATGAACTTTGGTATATCTGAATACTTCCCTTCACAATAGCATATTATAAAAATACTGATTCCTTAAAATATTAATATAGCAGTCCTCTTCTCCAAATCGACCCCCACGACCATCATTCATCCAGCTAGCACTTAGCAAGCACCTACTATGCGCTGTACCACTATACGCCCAGCCATGCTACACACTCTGCTCACCTCCAGGAGCTTGGAGAGATGACAAGGAACCCCTATGTTCTTGTATTTACACTATCAATCTCCACTGGTAACTATGGACTACTAGGGCTCGGAAGATAGAGTAGAAATGGAAGGCACTTGCTTGCAACGTGGCTGGCCTGGGTTCAACTCCAAAACTGCCACAGAAGCCAGATGCAAAATCGCACAAGTGTCTGGTGCTCACTAGCAGTGGTAAGAGGTTCTGGTGCACGTGTACACACATGCATGCATGCATGCACACATGCGAATAAACAAAAGTTTAAAAAATTATAGACTATTCAGAGTGAAGTACACATTATAGGAAAAGTTGAGAAAAATACTCAAATCATGAAGATTTCTTAGTTATCTTTGTTGGAAAGCTGGGCATCGTGTGGGCATGCTTTTCTAGGTGTATAATTCTCTGGAATCTCTCAGTCGTTCATGGTCTCTAAAACATTTTATAAGTAAGTTTCTGAAGCTGCCAGCAATGTAAATGATGCCTACTATAGACATGAGGTGATCTTTTTCTACAGGAAATACAACTATTTCATACATATCTCTTTTGACTCAACCCACCTAGCGTTCATACCACTCCTTCATCTCCTGACATAAAACCAAGTGTTTCTGATGGTTTTTAGGATATTTTTTTATTAATTAGTTTTGTACTCAGTGAATACAGTCAAGTTGGTACCATTGCTAGCCTCCTCCCTGTCCTCCCCCTTCCACAGACCTCTCCTTGTTGGGATATATGGGTCATGCATTGTGGAGTTAGCCCTCAGTTATGGGTAGGAGGAAATGTTTCTATGTTTCATGACCCAGGGTGTGGCTCTGACATTCTTTCTGCCCCCTCTTCCGCAAATTACCCTGAGCCATTTTGGGTTCATTTTAGGCCTGCTTCAATGATGAGGTCTTGACCTCTGCTTTTTTTTAATTTTTAATTTTTTTATTAACTAGTTTTGTATTCAGCAAATACAGTCAGTTTGATGCCATTATTGGGCTCATCTGTGACCTACCCCTTCCCTTTGGCCCCTCCTTGTTGAGGTATATGGGTCATGCATTGTGGTTGACCTCTGCTTCTTAAAGAAACCTGATGCTCACTATTATTAGATTCACTAAATAATTCTCATTAACTGGACATTATCCTCAACACAATTTTCATCTGTGCTTCAAAATTTTAGTTAACTTCTATGATATTAATATTATTTGCTTAAGAGGCTAATGATGTTCTTTATTTTTTTAAATATTTTATTTTTATTTATTTATTTGATAGAAAAAGAGAGAGAGTGAGAGAGAGAAAGAGGGAGAGAATGGGTACACCAGGGCCTCCAGCCACTGCAAATAAACTCCAGATGCTTGCACCCCCTTGTACATGTGGCTAACGTGTGTCCTGGGGAATGGAACCTGGGTCCTTTGGCTTTATAGGCAAACACCTTAACTATTAAGCTATCCTTCTGGCCCAGTGTTCTTTCTTTTGTTGTAGTTGTCCTGTTGCTAGGAGAAAGAAGGAATGGGAGAGAGGGTAATAACCACAAAAAGGAAAAAAACAGACAAAAATAAACATCTTGAGAAAGAAATGAAAAATAGTATGTTGGAACACAGGCTGGGGCAATGGCCAGCTTTCATGTGTGTTGCTTATCAATTTCCGAGGTGTAAACCTTCTCATCATGGTTGACTTCACACTGACAGTGTGACATCACTGAACATGGAGGCACAAAGAGAAATGCCCAGTTGTCTCTCTTGAACTACAAGTGATTCTTTTTTAAATATTTTTATTTTTTATTTGAGAGAGGGAAAGAAGGAGAGAGAGAGGGGGGTGGAGGGAGAGAATGGGTGCACTAGGGCTTCCAGTCACTGAAAATGAATTCCAGACATGTGTGCCACCTTGTGCATCTGGCTTACATGGGTCCTACAGAATCGAACCAAGGTCCTTTAGCTTTGCAGGCAAGGTAAGTCAAGACAGAGAGAGGAGGATAACCTCTCCTCCCAGGGAAGCAGGACAGGGAGGCAGAAATGTTAGCCATACCAACTTATTTGTCCACTAGGTGACATCACCATAATCTATACACTAGAAGCCTTAGGACCCCTGTGGGGATTGCGTGGGCTGCCAGGCACCCTCATGCGCTACATGTTTGTAACTGAATGGTGGTAAACCAAAAATGCTTTCCTTTCCACTTTAACAAAAACTCTAATACCAGGGCTAGAGGGATGGCTTAGCAGTTAACGCTTTTGTCTGCAATGCCAAAGGACCCAAGTTCAATTCCCCAAGACCCAAGTAAGCCAGATGCATAAGAGAGTGCATATATCTGGAGTTTGTTTTCAGTGGCTGGAGCCCTGGTGCACCTATTCTCTCTCTCTCCCTCTCTCTTTTTCCTCTTTCTCTCTGTCACATAAATAAAATAAAACTCCAATACTGCAGCCTTAATCTCAAAGCAAAGGGCTATACAAAAAGAACATGGAAGGGGAGCAGTTCCATTTTCTGGGATCCCCTCCCGCTTTATGAGAGCTCTAAGTTCTTTCATTCACTTAAGTTCTATAATAAAATCTGTGAAAACCTTTTTTTTATTCCCTCCAAAACGAGCATAGTATTTTGAGTTAGATATATCTGGTATTAAGTAGCTTATCTATCACTTACTGACTCGACTTTGTCCTTGGGTAAGTGACTTAAACACTTTGTCTCCACTGTCTAGTCTGTCTATTGGTGATAATGTGAAGTCATGTATCATAAAATACTTTTCAAGATAAAATACATAGTGGTAAAATGTACCTAACACATGATAGACATTACACTGACACTCAGTACTTTTCCCAGTGGACTTTTCTAAAAGAGTATGATTCTTAATGGCTAAAATTTTGATGTCCTGATAATAGCCAATTTTTTTAAGGAAGTATGAGAACTCCCTGGAGAATTAAATCACCAATATCCATTATTTCTATTGCATACATGAAAAAAGGAAATTTATGTAAATTAATAAAGATCATATATAAAAAGCAGGATGAGAGACTGTTTATGTAGATAATCCTTCAAGACATATTCAGGGGTTGAAGAGATGGCTCAACAGTTAAGATGTTTGCCTGTAAAGCCTCATGACCTAGGTTTGTTTCCCCAGTGCCCAGGTAAAGCCAGCTGCATGAAACGGCACGTGCAACTGAAGTTTATTTGTAATGTCTAGAGGCCCTGGTACAGCTATTCTCATTCTCTCTGGTGTGTGTCTCTCTGGTGTTATGGTGCATGCCTTTAATCTCTGCTCTTGGGAGGCTGAGGTAGGAGAATCGCTGTGAGTTCGAGGCCACCCTGAGGCTACGTAGTCAATTCCAAGTTAGCATGGGATACAGCAAACAAACAAAAAAAGAAAAAAACAAAAAAGGACATTCAATTATCCTCATGTTCAAAGGTAAATTGGCCTTCATTTAAATTAGAAGCCCTACTAAAAGTCCTACGACTGGTAAATAAAGATTAACAGAAACGTAAGTCCAGATTTGCCTGATCCTATGGCTCAAAACTTGTTACTTTCTACTGTATCACTTGTCTAAAGGTGGCTTACCTTGTACAAGTATCATTATAATTTTAAGTTTAGAAATTCCAAAGGAGGTTTGGTTAGCAAATATGTGGCAGAACTAAATCACAAACATTGTTATAGACTGAATTGTGGAAGAAGCTATCATTTGTTTGTGCAATATTATTTCTACATGGGATAGAGGACTTTTATTAGTTATGTGCATAACTCAGTGTGTAAACAGCACATGTTGGTAACATCCTTACCCTCAACCCCCCCTCAGAAGGGACCCTTTTAATTGGGGATTCCAGTTTCCCCCATAGAGATTGTGGGTCATGCATTGTGGGGGTACCATCAGTTATGGGGAAAAGGCAATGTCTCTGTGCATAATGTCCCAACTTGTGGCTCCAAAAATCTTCCTGCCCCCTCTTCTGTGAATTTCCCTAAGCCACCTTGGGTTCATTTTCAGTCTACTTCAGTAATGAGGTCTTGGGAACCTTTGTGTCTCTGGATCTCTGGTTTGGTAGGAGTTGAGTATTCTCTGTGTCTTTCTCCTTCACCCTTGTGCTGGTACCAGGTTCACCAAGAAAGCAGCACTCTTGCTCATTTCCCCAATTACTTTATGGTCTCAGATGGGGCCCTAGTGAGGTGCAA
Source organism: Jaculus jaculus (assembly GCF_020740685.1). Taxonomy (NCBI): domain Eukaryota; kingdom Metazoa; phylum Chordata; class Mammalia; order Rodentia; family Dipodidae; genus Jaculus; species Jaculus jaculus. Next base: position 212,058,762 of record NC_059103.1, on the reverse strand, counting down.
TGGGCTAATTCTCTCCTAAGGTTCTACATTCATCTGCAAAAGAGAAGGAGATACTCCAACAGAGAGTGAAGTCAGCACCAGATAAATGTGATAACCATTATTAGTTTAGAGAGAATTTGATGGGTGTAGGCACTATAGCCCAAGATTGGTAGGAGCTTGGTATTGGAGAGAAAATTCATTATTTGGATATGATTTTGACTTGTTTCCCAGTTCCAGCAATGGGTTCTATTCCACTGAGCAGATCTGTTAGCCAATCCAAGAGCAGGGATAGAGTTTTTAAATGACCCACGAAGCTGAGAAAATATGGAAAACCCTCACTGAGCTATCTTTGGGAAAATGATACCTTGGAACTTAAGGGTTAAGAAATTTAGAATTGTGAGTCAGATATTTAAATGCATTCTATATCAATGGCACATGTTGTTTTCTTGGCAAAACTCTTTTATTTCCCAAGCATGCAAAAATTCTGAGATCTAGGGCAGAATAAAGAACTATATTAACAACAGGAATTGAGAGCCTGCACCTGCCTAAAACAGGCAGCTTGTAAATTAGTCCCAATCGATTGAGTTTCCAGAGAGCAAAGGAATAAAAAGAAAATCAAGTCACCCCCTGCCCCTGTCCAGCCAGTGGGACACATCTTTCATGTCTCAAACTCAGCGTGAATTGTTTATAAATAGTGCCAGACCTCATGATGCCAAATAAATCCTATGCTATTTTTATAGCATGTGAAGAGAAGCAAGACAGGTTTCAAGCCTATAGCCTGTATGTTCAATTTCCAGAAATCCTATGAACATTATCCCCAAGTCTTCTAATTGGTAACCTTAAGATTTACTAGTGTAAATGCCAATTTCTGGCTACAAACCAGGGACATAAAAATGCCTGGGGAGCTCTATGAATGTGTGCAAGGCCCAGATGTCCATTTATATTCAAAACTTCACTTGACCTCCTCCTATTGGAGCAGAGGTCACATGTGTTGGTGACGTTTTTACTGTTGGGACAAAATATCCAAGCAGAAACAGCTTGTGGAAGAAAAAGTGTTTAATTTGGCTTACTGTTTTAGAAGGTAAAGCCTGTCATAGCAGGAGTGGGAAGCCGATGTGACATCATCACAGGAACCCAGAGAGCGAACAGTGGGCAAGTGAGGATGAAACACTCAAAACCTGCTCCTCAGGGACACTTCCTCCAAGGTTCAGCCTCCTAGGAGTTCCACAACTTTCCCAAATGGCACCACTATCTGAAAATTAAGTGTTCAAACACATGAGCCTAGAGGGACATCACCACATGAGCACAGAACTGCCTGTTAAGCTGTCCATGGGTAATTCATAAAGCTTGTCCTGAGGACAGATGGAATTTTGTATCCACTAGAGTCTAATCAGAGAACTGTGAAAGTAGCCACTCTAGGGGGCCCAATACAAGGACTTTAATGGGAAGTTCCTGGGTTTGAGTGTACTAGGATGACTATTAAAAAGAGAGAGAGAGAAAGAGAGGGGAGTCATCCTATAGGTCCAGAGCCTTCTCAAAGCACATAACCAGGGTCTGACTGGGAGCACAACCTTGGGGGAACATGTGAGAAGTATAAAGAAAAAGTGGGTACCTGAGAAGTATAAAGAAAAAGTGGGTACCTACAGCCATATGAAGGTCAGACAGAAATGAAACATTAACAGAAGGACTGGGCTCAAGTTTAACTCAAAAGAGGAATCCCAAACTAATCAGGAAATGACTGGATCTTGGTCCTCAGCCATGCGTAGTCAGTGGCTGGGAAGAGCCTGGGGAAATGTGGGCTTTCCTAACCCCAGATGAATCACAGTTGCAAAGCAGCTGTGACCCTCATTCTGTCACCCTCACAATAAAAGAAACATCTAAGTAGCTCCCATCCATAGCCACCACAGAGAGTAAGCACAGAGATTAGCAAGAAGCCACTACCAGCCCCAGGCTAGAGAAAGAGCAGAGGGAGGAGGTGAGGTTATGGGGTTACAGAGCCCAACAGGCCGTGCAGGACCTCAGTGACTGAGGAAATGTCGCTACTCCAGAAGTGCAGACAGAGGACAAAACATAGTCAAAAGAGTAAACTGGGTCATTAAAATCCATGAACTAGATCTAGCCAATCACTGCCTTTGGGTTGCAATTGCTTTGAATGAAATAACTTCTCTGAAGTTCAAAGGGAGAAAACCCATGTCTGTTCAATATGGAATAATAAAGATTGTCTGAAAGAGCTAAAATCCCAAACAAATTATATGAAACAATTACCTTGTCATCTTTGGATTTCAAACAGCAAAGGACCCTGTGACCTTAAGCGACAGGTAAAATTGACTGATTCCCACCATGCCTACCACTGTTACTGCAAAAGGAGTTGTGGACACACTGTGTGCGGTGGTGATGAAGTCAAAGCTCCGTGGACAGTCAGGCTTGAGGAGGCGGAGTCACAATTCAAGTTTTTGGTGAAGAGTATTGTGAGAACGGAGAGGTAATATAGAACAATCTGATAATATCACGGGAACTCTATGAAGGGTACTCCCCAAATCCTAAGCTGAGCACTGTCAGGCATGGAACAAGACAGCTCAGACCAGGGAAGAAAACAATCAAGAGATTAGAGGGAGCATTTGCAGAGCTCATATAAACTGTACCCATCCTCTAAAGGAGCAACTGTGCCATTCAGAGGATATCACATAGTGTACAAAATGGTGTTTTGTCTCAGTGGTATATGAAAGTTAACTCAAATAAATGTTCTTCAAGCCTCACAAGAATTTTAAAATATTAAATTATTTTCAAATAACCACATTTGAAGACAAAATACAACAATGTTCATAGGAGTACAAATACAGACAATATAACAAGGTAAAACTAAAATTCTCTGACATCCAAGAAAAAATTGACAAAAATGTAAAAAAAAAAAGCCAGGAAGTAGTATATGTAATTTTAAAAAATTGTTAAAATGGAGCTGGCTATGGTGGCACATGCATTTAGTCCCAGCACTTGAGAAACAGAGGTAGGAGGATTGCCATGATTTTGAGGCCACCCCAAGACTACATAGTGAATTCCAGGTCAGCCTGAGCTAGAGTGAGACTCTACCTCAAGAAACCAAATATATATGTGCATACATATATATACATACATATACATAAATAATTATTATTATTAAATGAACACCAAACGGGCACAGATCAATTAACTAATAGACAAATATGTTCAAACAGCTTTTATAAAAAATAATATGCAAGATGGCAAAGGACAAAGTCAACACTTTAGGGTCTCACTGCAGCGCTGAGTGCGAACCCACAGAGCTGTCCACACTAGGCAAGCACTCTGTCAGAGCCACATCTTCAACAAGACGAGGTATTTTAGAGATTGAAGCTGAGGATACAGAAGTGATTAAATTTAAGTTCAAGAAATAAAAAATTATACTTCCTGAGATGGAAAATAAGCTAAATGAGATGAACAGCACACTCCCTGTGGCAGAATAAAAGATTAGTGAAGTTTGAAGCACATCAAAGAAACAAAATGAAACACAGAAAAGGATTGAAAGAAGAAAACAGAGCATCTATGAGTTACAGAATGTTAGAGTCTAATCAATGTATAGAATATAATTTGTCTGTGAAGAAAGATGATGTAAATTAGAAGGCACAGATTCCCATCCCAACTGAAAGCACTTGAAATATGAAAACAACTATAAAGTCACAACATATAATAAGCAAAAGAAATGAAGAAAAAGCATATCACAGCACATCAGAATCTAATTTATTAAAACAAAGGAAAGACAAAGATCCTGAGTTAGGCCATTGGCAGAAGACACCTCACATAGGTAGAATAAAAGTAACAGCACGTGTCTCATAGGCAGCAATGGAAGCCAGGGGTGTCTTTAAACAAATGAGCATTAGAAACAAGCAGTCTTCCCAGAATGAAGGCCTTCTGTGGTGTAGATGGGGTAAGGGCTTGTGTGCTGGCAGGCGGAAGTCAAGCTTGGTGCCATCCTCAGGAGCACTGCCGACCCTTGGAGGCAGGGCCTTTCAGCGGCCAGGAGCTCCCTAGCCAGGCTAGTCTGGCTGGCCAGCAAGCTTCAGCGATGTTCCCAACTCTGCTTCCCTAGTGTTGATATGAGATCCCAGGCATATGTGATCATGCTTGGTATATTTAGATGGGCATAAGGACTTGAACTCGGGTCCTTATGCAAGTGAGGCACTTAACTGACTGAGCTATTTCCCCATCTCCGGTAAAAACTTTTTTTAAAAGTACACAAAAATTGGATGAATTTCTATTCATTGGTACTACATTAGAAGAAACAGGGAAGGAATTACTCAAATCAGAAGCAAAAAAAAAAAACAAAAAAAAAACAGGCAGAAATCTAAATCTATACAAAGGAATAAAGAAAATGACATTGTCAGCATATGTGTAAACATAAGACAACTTTTCTTATTTAGATATCTTAAATGATAATCATTAGTGTAAATTAAAAGTCACGACATAGCATGGTCTGTCACATATGTAGTTGTCATATATGTAAGTAAAATGCATGGTAGCAGTAGTACAAAGACCAGGAAGGTACAAGTGTTCGCATAGTCCTGTGAAAGTTTTCATGCTGAAGATATCACCAGAAAGCAGACTGCGAAAAATCATACACAGGTATTCTACACCTTGAAAGAACACAATGAAGGATTTTAATTGGGCTGGAGAGATGGCTCAGTGCTTAAAGGTGCTTGATTGCCAAGCCTAACCATCTAGGTCCAATTACCAAGTACCTACTTAAAACCATATACAAAAAGTGGGGCATGCATCTGTAGTTTGTTTGCAATGGCTAGAGACTCTGGCACACCCATTTCATTCTCTCTCTCCTTGCAAATAAATAAAAAAATTAAAACCTATAATTAATAAATAATAGATAAATATAATAGTGATAAATGAAAAATAACAAAAGAAGCATAAAAAAGAGAGAAAGGAGAACATAAAAGAGATAGAATAAACATGAAATAAAGTCATGCTACAAACCATTAAATAAATCTGCTTATGCTGAACATGATGGTACACACCTTTAATCCCAGCTCTCTGGGAGGGAGAGGTAGGAGGATCTTTGTAAGTTCTATTTCAGTCTAGGAATAAGGAGTGAGTTCCAGGTCATCCTGGGCTATAGCAACACCCTACCTCGAGAAAAGCAAACAAAACTGCTACTTATCAAGCATCATAATTAAAAGACAAGTGTTCTCAAATTCACTTAAAAAAAAACAAGACTCAATAATGTGCAGCTCACATGATACCCACTCTAAATATATAGACAAGAATGTTAAAAATGAAAAGAAGGCTGAAGATGTACCATGACAATACTAATCAAATTCAAGCATAAGTAGCCACAGTAAACATGGAAGTAGGTTTCAAATGCTATTATCCAGATGAAGAGAAGCATTTCATAATTGTGACAAAAACTTAAGCTTATTAAGAGATTTAAGTGACAGTAATGCTCTTCATAACAAAGCTGCAAAATGCACAAATTAAGGCTGGTAAGACTGCAAAGAGGAAAAGACCCATTCAAAATTTAAGTTGTAGATTTCAATTCTTCATTCTCAGTAACAGAACAAGTGGGCATAAAATTAGTAAGGACATACAAGGCACAAATATACCACCAATCGACCTAACACAGTAGCCATCCATAGGTCTGCTCCTAAGATGTATGTCTATTAGTCAGCACGTATGGACCAGCTGCCAAGACAGACTGTATAACACACCATACAGAAGCTTCAACAGATTTTTATTTAAGTAAATAAATAAAAGAACTCCAAAGAGAGGGACCAGGTTGCCTCTGTCTACAATTATAGGTTGGAATCCTTGGGAAAATGGTTGAATCAAAGATTATCTTATTGCCTATTTATTAAGCTGATATTTAGGGCTCGTGGCAGTGGAATGGAGGGACAGGAGTGAGACTCACAAGGATGAATTGACTTTGTGTGCAATCTCAGTGAACAGATTAGTCACTCCATAGGAAGCTCTGAAGACAGAATAGTGACTCTCATATCTTGATGTCCCTGTCTTCATTACCTGGCATGGGTTGCCCCAGAAATAAGATGTGACATTAAGCAAAGCAATCTTTTTTTTCAGCAGAACAATCCTCAAAACCAGCTGAAAGATAGGGTCCTTCACTAACACAACTGCCAACAATGGAGACAATACGTCCTTCATTTCAAGAGAAAAATCTTTTTGGCGGATCAAAGTGTCCCCCACAATTTGCCCCACCTAGACCATCTCATTTCAACAACTTCCCCCAAAATGTCTTTAAATTAAGGAGTACTGATCTCCAAAGTTTGAAAAGCAATGCTTGCAAAATTTAAAGCTCACAGTACCACCAATTCCAACGTTTCAGATATTTGACAAAAGAGTAATCATTCATAGCAATGAACATTCAGAGAATAGCTGAAGACATGAGTGTCCTTCTGGAAGTTTTTCTGGTCAGTGAGACTATAGTGATTTTTGGGATATTGTTCTGAAGTAGCTGTTTTCTAAATATGAAAATTGTCTTAATTTTAAGTAAATGAAGTCATCACAGAAATTGTGATTTAAGTAAATAACCAAAGGTAATTTAAAAATATACCAAAGTGGAAATGCTCCTTGTCCAAACTTCATTTGGGAGTTTTTTCATTTGATACCAGGTTTCCAACTAGGTAATAGAGTTAAATTTCTCTGACAAAATTGTCTATTCATTTTGTAGGAGCAGAATTCTCAGGTGGTCCCAGTGATTAACACCCATATGCAATGGCCCCCTCACCAAGTGCAGGAGAAAACTGATTTATCTGCAGCCAATGGAATTGGCAAAACCGATAGGTTCTTACTTTCATGAGTATGTTATATGATACAGGTGGAGAGATTTAAGTGGCTTTAATCTAAAGCAAGATTAGGGCTGGAGAGATGGCTTAGCGGTTAAGCACTCGCCTGTGAAGCCTAAGGACCCCGGTTTGAGGCTCGATTCCCCAGGACCCACGTTAGCCAGATGCACAAGGGGGTGCATGCGTCTGGAGTTCATTTGCAGTAGCTGGAGGCCCTGGCATGCCCATTCTCTCTCTCTTCCTCTCTCTCTCTCACTCTCACTCTCAAATAAATAAATAAAGATAAAACAAAACAAAAATAACAACAAAAAATAAAGCAAGATTATCAGGCCTTACTTAATTGAAGGTTTCTTTACAATAGGACATGGGGATCACAGATGAAAAATAAGAGAGTTTCTGCCTTCTGGCCTCAGAGTCACTATGAGTCCTATAGCTTTAGTGCAATGAGTTCTTCCAATCACCATGTAAGCATGCAAAGGCACCCTGGATCTCAAATATATCTCCAGCCAAACTTATTTTTTCTAGCAAATGTACAGGTCAAACCTAGTGAGCTTGCACCATTAGACAAATATTTCATCATAAACTATAACCTCAGCCCTAATCTTTCATCAAGACAGGTTCTCACTACGTAGCAAAGACCTACCTGGGTTCTTCATCTCCGGCCTCAGCCCCCAAGGGCTGGGTTACACCTGTGTGACGCCATGCCAGGCCCTAGCTCACTTTTGTTGTTGTTTATTATGCTTTATTGGTGAAGATATGCCAGAATTTGTTGATCTACTCTCCTTGATAGGTATTGGGTTTCTTACTTTTGAATTACAAATAAAGGAGCTATAAGCATTTGTGAGTAAGTCTACATTGACATGTTTTCATTTTTCTTATGGAAATGATGGGAGTGTAGCTGTTATACAAGTATGCATTCCAATTTTTAAGAAAAAGGCTCCTTTTCATAGCATAGTGGTTATACTGTATCACACTCTCAACAAATACATGAGTATTTCAGTTCCTTCAGATCCTTGCCAACAATTAATACCATAATTTCCCCCATCTTTTTACCATTTCAGTGTGCAATGACATTTTGTTGTGATAATACTTAACCTTTCCTTAGTGGAAAATAATGTTAACCAAACTTACAGTTTGATTGCAGCATTATGAAACTCTGAGCAGGGACTTCTGTAACCCATGCATGGATTTCTCACGCATGGAAACAGTAGAGTAATGTATGCTTATTGCTTTGAGATACTACATGCAGGTCAGTTTTCTGCAGTAAAAGAACACAAACATACCCGGCCTCCAGGAATTGCCTCTGCTTAAGCTCACAAAGTAATTATTGTCTTTTTGAAAGTCGACACATTAAACATCATTATTCTTTCCAACTGCTGCTCAAGAGATTAGTGACACTGTTTGGCCCAATTCTCTTACACTGTCATGACATCTGTTTAGTCTGGGTTCTCCAGGAAAAACAGAACCTGTAGGGGAAGTGTGTGTGTGTGTGTGTGTGTGTGTGTGTGTGTGTGTGAGAGAGAGAGAGAGAGAGAGAGAGAGAGAGAGAGAGAGAGAGAGAGAGAGAGAGAGATTGAGAGAAGAGAAATGAGGAACTGGGTCATATAATTCTGAACTCAGATGTTCCAGATCTGAAATTAGCAAGTGAGTTGGAAACCCAAGAGATAGATGATGGTATGGTGTCACTTGAAGACTAAATATGTGAAGGTCAGGAGAACCCATGATGCAACTTCCTGTCTAAGTTTGGGGATGAAGATGGGGAAAGACTCATATCTCAACTCAATGAAAGCCAGAAAGAAAAATCATATCATCCATTTATTCTCTTTGAGCTATCAATGGATTGAGTAAATAGCCTGCTTAGCTCATTACTTTTTCAAATGTTTATCTCACCAAAAACATACTCACAGTTGCACTCAGAGATAACATTTAACCAAATACCTAGCCAACCCCACAATAAAGTGAAATTAGTATATGAAATTAAAGTTCACAATGGCAGTTGAGTACTGAAAAATAATCTTCAAGTTCTTGTCCATATTATCTTTTGTTGGCTCTGATTTGTATCAGGTTGGTTCTGTGTAGCCAATACCTTCTCATTTTTCCTTAATGGCACCTTTTTTTTTTTCCTAAATAATTTATCTGGATCTTTCTTGTTAGTAATTTACTCATTAATTCTTTACTGCTAGGAGGATTGCTGGGCCTGATAAAGTAAAATGCTCGCCAGGTGCCAGTTACAATCCACCAAGTCTCCATAAGCAGAAGTCTGATTGACAGGCCATGATGACAACTGGACCTTAAGGATGTTCTCAGCTGTCCACAGAAATGACTGTAGCTGCTCGCACAAGAAGAGGCTTGGTGTGATGGGAGGGGCTTCTGTGTCTCCTCACATACATCTCCCCAGTTCAGGTCTTCTGTGCATCCCGTCAGGATGCTTGCAAAAGACATTCTAATCTCTTCGGCCCTAGCCGTACACTTACCTCTTTATGTTCCACTCACTGCTGCACAACATGCTATTCAGTAGCAAAGTATTTAAACCCCTAGTATTAGATAATTATCATTTCTGGGACAAAATATTGAACCAGAATCAATTTAAGGAGGGAGGGGCTTTACTTTGGCTTACAGTTTTAAGAGGGCTCCATCATGCCAGGGAAACCATGGCAGGACCACTCGCAAGCATCTCCCCATCATATCAGCAGGGAAGAGGCAGAGAGAGATGAATGCCGGGTGCTCAGCTAACTCTCTCATTTTGATATAGTCCAGGAGCCCAGGGAATGGTGCCAGCCACAGTTAGTGTAGATAATCCCCTAATGTAGGAAATCACTAACAGACATACCAGGAGATTCATCTACATGGTAAAATCCTGTTAAGTTGATAACCTTATTAACCACACATCCTCCAAGAGTGTCCATTTCCTAAGGACAAAGGCTACCTTCCTCTGGCGGCAAGTATTCAGGTTTGGGCCCATAGCTTTCTCCACATGAGCTCTCAGGCATTCCCAGAAGCTGCCACATTGTCTCCATGTTAAAAATCCATCTGTTTTCTGATTTTCCATTCTGTCTGCCTTTGATAGCATTTACCTGCTTCAAAATATATAATAAATGTCATCTTTTCTGCTAATATTTTATAGTTCTTTAATAGTACTGATAGGCAAAATTAACTTTAAAATGATTGCATAGAACTCAGAATCAGAAAATTTTGATCTGTCATCTATCTATCTATCTATCTATCTATCTATCTATCTATCTATCTACCTACCTACCTACCTACCTACCTACCTACCTATCTGTATAAATAGGGTAAAATGAGCCAGAGCCTGAAATAAGCTCTGACTTAAGTATCTTTGGGATTGAATACATTTCCATGTAGAATGGTCCCAAGCTGGCTAAACACAGTTCATATGTTTTCATCATTGGACAGTTGTATATGTGTATATGTATGTATGTTCGTGTGTACACATAATATTCTATCTTCCAATATATGTATATATCTATGTAGTCATAATTACAGTCAAATGTGCACATATATGTACACATGCTTTTGCTACACACTTGCATATAGTCTATGAACAACCACGGGGAAGTGAATGACAGCATATATTGAATGTGGACTTTGAGATGTGAAGAACATACTTATTCCCACATGCTCACCGCCTCTACCTCTTGAACAATTCACTGTATAATGTATATTTGCCATATAATGAGTATGCACACAAGATACAGACAGCTTGTCTCCCATGTCTTCTGTGAGGCCTCACTCCTGGCTTACTAGGGTCAAGAAAGTGCCACAGATATTTCAATGACTTTGGTTTCCCTTGGATGCCCCCGTGGTCTTCAATTTGATGTTAACTTAAATGAACTGAAATGGAGCATGAGATCAGGGCAGGCTGACTGAAAGTCCATCTCCACTCCCAGCTGGGCCACAAATGGAGCCTGGTAATTCATCTCTCCCCACTCCCCAGGCGAGGTCCCTAGGTTGCTTTCCCTTACCCTTCATGGATACCCTTGCCTCCGCTTGCTTGGGTCACAGCCCTTGCTTCCTGATGAGTTCAGCAAGAGCCATTTGACAAGTGCAATCTTCAAGATTTCCTGCTGAACTACTCACACCATCCAAAGAAGCTCATTCGCCTGGATTCGCCTGGCTTCTCCCCCTCCGAAGTTTTCTGTATCTCCCTCTAATGGACCCTTTCAAGTGACAAGCTTCCAGCTGTTGTCTTGATTTATCTGCTAATGTGGTTCAAGGTACTTGAGCAGTCTTTGAACTCAGTGGCTGTGCTATCTTGAGATGCAGACACGCCCACATGAGCCTTGAATTCCACTTCTCAGGTTTGCATTGACAACTCTTAAAGTGCACAGCCATGAGAGGTCCCCTGGGATTGAAAAAAACGGGTATTAAAGCCCCAGAGAAAGATGTGCGTCTTTTAATTTTCTCTTGTGCTCGCAAGATAGGTGCCATGATAGTGGAGATAAGTGTATCCAAGCTAAATCATTCTCCTATTTGCCTTTTAATTTCCCCCTACCATCCAGATACAAATCCCTTTCTCAGTTGAAATTTGAGTCTGGTATTTCTACAACTATACTGAATGACTTACAACTAACTTACCCAATAAGCCATGCTCTGGTGTCTGCCACCTATGAGGGTCATTAATGAAGCAAGTTTTCAGGGTCCATTACCAGTACAATTTCTAGTTCTCCATGGTGTGCTCAGAGTGATATATTTAAAAATGCAAATTACATCACGTCTCTTTCCATGTAAAACTACTCAATGTATACATATTGTTCCTCAAATGCAAAAGAAAACTCAACAAGGCATAAGAATGTCCTGCCTTCCACTTGTCCTCTGCTAAGCTCCCTTGTATATAACACTGTCTCTCTTTGTTCCTCCAAAATATTGGTGCTTTCCTTCCCTGCTCTTTCCTCCCCCGTCCCAGTCCCCGTCCCCATTCCCATTGGCAGCCAAATACATGAGCGCGGTGGGCTCAGCTCTAATGGTCTTTCGTTCTGTGATCCCCAAGCAAGTCAGTCCTCTTGCTAGATTCTTTCATAGCTTTTTTCATAGACCCATAGAACCAGGTGGTTCCATCTGTAGTCTCAGTATGGCTATGAAGTGAAGTTTCCAACCATTGGTTCCTTGGTTCTTTGCTCAAAGTTTGTTTTCTATTAAGCACAGGTCAGTAAACAAATGTTTTACTCAGTACCATATTCTCAGTATCGAATATTGGCATTTGGTATATAATGGGTGCTCAGAAAAGATTCCTGGATGAGCAAAATAAAAGGAACTATACATTGGGGAGATATATATGCACACACACACACACACACACACACACACACATATGTGTGTGTATTCTATACACACATATTTTTAAACACATATACATACATATGTGTGTATATATGTATGTATATATATATATACACATATGAATACACACACACACACACATATATATGTATATACACATACATATATATATTCTGAACTTTGGTGTGTATGTTGTATATAGTTCTAATACCATATGCTAAAAATAACTTCCTTTTAAAGACACATTTATGGTGCTTAGTTGAGCTGTTTTGCTGGGAAGTGAGAAAAATGCAACTCCCAACATCCAAGCTGCCTTTCTATGATAAGGGAACATTGCTTATGAATCTTTTGCAGAGTTTGGCAATTTTCAATTTAAATATTTACCATGAGTTCAATTATTATGTTTACCATGAATACATAATGCAAGAACGATGGTAATAAATATTAGAACAGCCCTCAAAAGTGCTGTGAGAGTCAAACAGAAGGAAAGGCGTCTGTGGTGGGGAAATCTGCCTGTGGCCTTTTCACGGAGTCTAGACGCTCAGGTGGTTTGGAGCTGCCATCAGTCCTGGTCACCTGGCAGCTTCTAGATGGCTCTACCCACCTCTGCAGGTCAGCTTAGCTCACGTGTTCTCTACGTCTCCTCAGACACAGTCCCCCATCTCTGTTGCAGACCCCCAGTGTCCTTTTCCCACCAATCCCATCACGTCCTTGTTGTAGATTGGCTGTTAAGTACCCTCCATAGGCCGCGTGTTTGAATTCTTAGTTCCCAGCTGGCAGCTGTGTTTGGGAAGGTTGGGGAACGTTTAGGAGGTAGAGTCTTGTCAAAGTAAGTATGTCACTGGGGGAGGACCTTGAGGTATCAGAGCCCAGCTTCAAGTCCAGTTCACTCTTCCTGCTTCCTGGGCTGCAACATCACACTGGCCTCCTGCTCTTGCCATGCATTCCCACTATGATGAAACTTGCCCTTGAAACTGAAGGAGTCATTAAACCCCTTTCCTCCCAACAGTTGTGTTTGCTCAGGTATTTTTGTCCTATCCATAAGAAAAACCTAATACTTGGTAAAGAATACTTGGAAAAGAAACTGATGCTGCTTGCCTTACCACTGTCAGTAGAGCGTGTGACTCAAGGTCACAGTCCATTAAGTAGCAATGATTGATTATTGAGTGAACAATTTTTCAAAAGTTGAGCAGAACGGAAATGGCTGTTACTCTTGCAAAACAAAGACTTAAAGACCTGAAAGGCATTGCTTAAAGACCTGAAAGGCATTGCCTCCTATCCATAACGGATGGCTCACTCCACAGTGTGCACCCGTGTTCCCAGTGGGGGGGGGGAGTGGGCTAAGAGTAGTACCAACTTCACTGTACACACTACATACAAAGCTGATAAAAAACTTCAAAGAAACTAAAAAGTGGAAAGAAATTCAGCTATGGCTGAGATGCCATAAAGAAACAAAAAGGGGGCTGGAGGGATGGCTTAGCAGTTAAGACATTTGCCTGCAAAGCCAAAGGACCAAGGTTCGATTCCCCAGGACCCATGTTAGCCAGATGCACAAGGGCTCCACATGTCTGGAGTTTGTTTGCAGTGGCTGGAGGCCCTGGTACACCCATTTTCTCTCTCTCTCTCTCACTCTCTCTCTCCCCTTCGTTCTCTCTGTCAAATAAATAAAAATAAAATATATTTAAAAAAAAGAGAAACAGGGCTGGAGAGATGGCTTAACAGTTAAGCACTTGCCTGTGAAGCCTACGAACCCTGGTTCGAGGTTAGATTCCCCTGACCCACGTTAGCCAGATGCCCAAGGAGGTGCATTTGTCTGGAGTTCGTTTGCAGTGGCTGGAGGCCCTGGTGTGCCCATTCTCTCTGTATCTCTAACTGCCTCTTTCTTTCTGTCTGTCACTCTCAAATAAATAAATAAAAATATACAAAAACTTTTTTAAAAGAGAGAGAGAGAGAAACAAAGGGAAAAGCCAAGAGCATGTGTGTAAGAGAGGAGAACTTTCGGTGTGGTCAAGCTTGCACTGCAGACAGGTCGTACAGTGAACAGGAGGTTTGAAAAGCAAGAAGGAGCCAGATTTTCAATGGCTTGAATCATAACTCTGAATTTTTACTGTTCATTACAAGGCTCTTAAGCTTAAGTAGAGTACTGTGTGAAAAATCACTTCAGTTTTCAGATAGTGGGGAGGTTATGAGAAGAAAAGAGAATAAAGGTGCAGCGAACTTGTAGGACATGACTGTAATGGCTCTACTAACATTGGGGCTGGTTGTCTAGAATGTGACTGTCTTGAAGAATGCTCATCAGCATGTTTGCCCTCCCTGCACTCCCTAAATGCTCCTAGTACCTGACTCCTAACGTGTGACAAAAAAAAAAAAATAGTTTCTTCCCAAGGGAGTCCAGCTCATGGTGTGTGGGTTACAAGAGGGTATATACATTTATTTATTGCAACACTGAGCATATTACTGTCACATACAAAGCTCATAACTTCATTTTTTGTGCTGGGCTGCATTCATAACTATCTCGCGCCATCTGCACACTGTCAAATGCACCTCAGCTTAAACACGTGCCATCTGGGAGACAGATAATACAGAACACGCGGAGGTGGGGGGCGGGACGTGAGGAGGGCACGGGTGAGAGCCGACTACCGCGGGGAGCCGCGGGCGCCCCTGCGCAGTGCGAGGGTGACCGCTGCGGGTCCCCAGCAGAAAGGAAGCCCCTCGACCACGAGGATCTTCCCCCTGGAGGCCACAGTTAAGTGAAGTTCTCGATACTTGTTGTATAGAATTTGTTAATCAAATAGCCACTGTTACAGGATTTGGAAGGGGGAAAGAGTGGTGGTGGGAGGAGATTAGGATCGAGGTATTAAAAGTTGTAAAATACCCCATGTGTTTCTTTAACGGTGGAACACTGACCCTCTTGGGGATCATTCTCCACTTGCAGTTCACAGGACTTGTTGGAGTTCCAACTTCGGGTGCCTAGGACAGAGCAAGTAAAACAGAGCTCTGAGTGGAGGAGGGTCCGGGGGGTGCCATCGTGATGCTTCTTGGGAATTGCACTACTATCATGGAGGAAATGCACCAAGAAAAGGTGGGGAAGATCCGAGCCCTCTCCTCGGGAATTCCATTATGGCTAAAGCCATGACATCCTTGAACTCTTCAATTAAATAAGGTGGTAAGTTTATAGTTTTGCTTAGGCCAATTTTGTCTGGGTTATCTGAAGAAGGTAAGGGTTGGTCATATTGTTCAAATAAGATAGTGGTCATCTTAAAATAGTCCAGAAACAGCACTATGGAATATAGAGCAAGCACCTGATGCAAGTCAAATCTATGCCACTTTAAGCACTCATGTAGTAGTTACTTATCACACTGTTATGGAAGATTATTATGGAGTGTTTATTGTCTACTAAGCAATGAACTAGACTTTGACATTATAACGATGGGAGAAGAATGAACTGATCTGCAAGGGACACATGCTGTCATCCTCAACAGAGGTTGTCAACTCTGGTTGCCTATGGGTCAGCTAGAAAAGCTTTTAAAAATTGTCAGGTCTGGGCTTCATGCAGACCAGTTTTAAAAAAGAATTTAATTGAAGTAATTAATACTGGGAAAGTATTAATATTTATTGAAGTAATTCCTGCAAGTGGACATTGCCATTTTACTGAAAAAGAAAATGAGGCACAGAAAGGCTAAGCAATGGGGCCAAGTCCATGCCACTGGTAAGAGGCAAAGATGGGATTTGAGTCCAGGCAGGGTCCAGCTTCTGCACTTCTCTAGCTAAACTAATGGAAGTGGACTATAATTTGAAGATCCTAGCAAGGCCTGGCAGACATAATCCAACATACTTATAGATAAACTGAGCTTGTTTTCAGAACTCTTGGCTTCTCCTTTGCCTTCTTGTTTCTCAGTATTTTTGCAGATTCTAACCTCAAATGCATATGTGTTCCTTATGTATAGAACTAACATTCTAGTTTGTGTATGACTTGGACTATTCTTTTCTGGAAGTCATCTGCTGCTTCTCCAGTAACTGTCAAGAGTGAGCAAAAAGTCACTGTGGGGCTGGAGAGATGGCTTAGTGGTTAAAGTGTTTGCCTGCAAAGCCAAAGGATCCCGGTTTGACTCTCCAGGATCCACGTAAGCCAGATGCACAAGAGGGCGCACACACCTGGAGTTCATTTGCAGTGGCTGGAGGCCCTGGTGCAACCATTCTCTCTCACTCTCTCTGTCTCTTTCTTTCTGCCTCTTTCTCTTTCTCAAATAAATAAATAAGTAATATGTTTTTTAAAAGTCACTGTGTTTCCTCATCTAGCGTGACTTATGCTGACTCGGGGTTGGCAGGATACTGGCTTTGTGATCAGATGAAGACTGAAATGCCAGTGTGATCACTTGAGCCACTCTGTAGTTGCAGGTAAATTGCTTAACTGCTCTGAGCCCTTCTGTCTGATAGCTAGCATGATAATCATAACATCTCTCTACTATGAAGGGAAAGACTAAATTGAAATATACTTTCAGCACTTTAACGTTCTGTTTCCAATACAGGAAACAGACCATGAGAGGTACTATCATAATTTCTCTAGATATATATATATTTCAATATGGCTAAGGAAGTAAAAACACATAATAATGTTTAGAACATTCAATGTTTTTATTCACATACTAAGTGCTTGACACCAATGTCATTGATTTATGGGTCTTTTCAACAGCTATTCCAATAAATAGCTGTATGGTATAGATACTTCAATTTTTCATATTGTACAGGTAAAACAAAAGCAAAGAGATACCACTTAGCTTGCTCAAAAACAAAAAGAAGAAAGAAAAGGTAAAAACTGAAGGATTCTAAGCTAAATTCTAGAAACTTCTTTTGGAGGACAAATATTAACATTGCTACTACCATATATCAGACTTACATAGTGAATAATGTTTGCACACATTTCCTCACTTCTTCTTTGCAACAAGCTCACTTTACAAATAGATAAACAGATGTGTAGAGAGATGGTGTCGTTTGCAGGTATGGTAAGAGCATTGACCTGATGGAGCCAAAGCTTGTGTGCTTTCCCTCCTCCTGGAAACAAAGGCTTAGTAAAGAGCTCTGATTAATTAAAATTATATTTACCCCAGAAAAAAGACCCTCAGCTGCACATTCAAAAATCCTCACCCAGGAGCATAGTAGGAATTAAACAAGTTTCAATTCCCATGTATTGTACTGTGAACCACTAAGCTCTGTTTCCTTGGCCAGACATTGGTGTCCTTTTAATCCAGAAAGCTTTTACCTCCTAGGAGGACCCACCAGGCCTCCGTTTGCTGAGTCCACTCCCCTGCACAAATACCAGCTATGCTTCTTTGGTTTGAGTTGGAAAGAGTACCTATATTTCAAATTAGAAAACTCTCATTGCATTGAAACAAAAATTCTGGCAATATGTTCAAACAGGGTAATCTACCCCAGTCTATCACATTAAATTAGTGGCAATGATAGCTTCCATGACTTAATTAACTCTCCCATTATCAGCATCTTGCTCTCCAAGTAAAGTTCATTTGCATATTCCTGTTGAGCATCATTATTTAAGTTTAGAGGCACTTAAAACCAACTCACATAATACTGACATAGGCTCGAATCAATGCAGGCTATTCATCGGAAAGCAATGAACAGAATGAATGGGAATGTGCATTTTTGAAGTACTCTATGTATTCCCACATTCTCACAGGGCTCACTGAACTCCTCCTAAGTACAAGACATTAAACAATGCAGTTCACTGTACTATACGTAGAAAACCAGGCAAATATAATAATGCTATTCGGTCAAGACATTGATCATTATAATACTGCCTTATCATAAGCAGCTTCCACATAGAAACACTAGGATGCAAATCTGATTTCAGCTACTCAAAGCTAAGCAGGTGTGTGTGTTTCCTAGTAGCTGGGTGATTGGCTGATAGCCGGCATCCTGCAGGCCCAGCCCAGGGCTATTTTCACAGAGACTGAATTAAGAGACAGACCTTTTTTATGCTGCTAAGGAAAAGATGTTGGAAGCCATCCTTGACATCATGCAAGAGCCACAAACACAAATTTAAAGCTGCACTTTGACCATTTTGTCATCTTGTATAAATCCCCTCGTTAACACAGCAGCGTAAAAAAAAAAATCTACTAATGCATTTTCATAATGTTGCCTTTTTATTTTCCTTTGTAAATTTTCTGAGCCATTTACTTTCCCTTGATTTAAAATAAAATCTGACTGGACTTCCGGTTAAGATGGTGGCATAGGTACCACGCCAAAGCAGCCTAGGGGGGAAAAAGCCAAAAACAAAACCTGGCAAAATACACACTTTTACTAAAAAGTGAGGTGTATAGGAAACTGAAACAGCAACGGAGAAGGAGGAGAGATCCAGAGCATCCGGAGCCTCTCGGCTGGCAGAAGCTGTGGGAGGGTGGGGGAGGGGTGGGTCCACACGCGAGACCACAGCAGGCTCAGCTTGAGCCAGAAAAGCCAGGCGAGGGGATTTTCCACTCACACCCGAGCTCTCCGCAAACTCAAGAAACGTGAAGGGAGAGCGGCAGTGAGCAACGGAGGAGCAGACCACGAGGTAGAAGAACACATGGAACAGTGGGAAAACTGAGCAGCATCAGCTCCCTCCCCTGCCCCACCACCAGTGCCCAGCCCTCAGGAGCAGAGCAGCAGTCCAGGGACCCAGTGACACCTACTTAAACTGACAGAGCACCAAAGAGGGACCCCAATCAAGAGCGCAACTGAGACCAAAATCATCCCAAAAGGTAACTGGGATTACACCAGGTCAGTACCTGCCTAATAAACCTGGCATATATGCCTGAGCCAGAAGAGCTAATTGCAGCTTCCATATCAGAATAAATTATATGTTAAATCGGATGGATGGTCAAATTTTCCATTCTTAAATAAGCTGTATTTTGTGCTTGTTATGAAGATACAGGAGTCCTATAGAACACCAGCCAGACAAAACCTGGAAAGAACCTCCCCTCACCATATTATAATCAAACTACCAAACATACAAACCAAAGAAAAAATATTGAAAGTAGTTAGAGAGAAAAATATAGGTATCTACAAAGGCATGCCTACCAGGATTACAGCAGATTACTCAACACAAATTTTAAAAGCCAGAAGGGCTTGGAGTGATGTATTCCAAGTTCTGAAAGATAACAACTGTCAACCAAGGTTACTTCATCCTGCAAAGCTACCCATTCAAATAGATTAAGAAATAAGGACGTTCCACAACAAAAGCAGGCTAAAGGATTATTTGAAGACAAAACCAGCTCTACAGAAAATACTTGAACAAATCCTCTATGCTGAAGAAAAAGAAAAACACACATATAAGGAACCGGGAAAAAACAACCAGTACTCAAATACTAGTTAACACAAGATAGCAAAGGCAAAACCGGAAGAACTACAAAAAATGGCAAAAATGAATACACACCTTTCAATAATATCTCTTAATATCAATGGCCTCAATGCCCCAACGAAAAGACATAGGTTTGCAGACAGGGTTAGAAAGCAGGGTCCTTAAATTTGTTGCCTCCAAATAACCCACCTTTCTACAAAGGATGGACACTATCTTAGGGTGAAAGGTTGGAAAACAGTGTTTCAAGCAAATGGACCTAGAAAACAAGCAGGGGTTGCTATCCTAATATCTGACAAGGTAGCCTTCAGTCCAACATTGGTTGGTTCAATATACACAAATCGATAAATGTAATACCTTATATAAATGAATTGAAGGACAAAAATCACATGATCAGGGCTGGAGAGATGGCTTAGCGGTTAAGTGCTTGCTTGTGAAGCCTAAGGACCCCGGTTCGAGGCTCGGTTCCCCAGGTCCCACGTTAGCCAGATGCACAAGAGGGCGCACGCGTCTGGAGTTTGTTTGCAGAGGCTGGAAGCCCTGGCGCGCCCATTCTCTCTCTCTCCCTCTATCTGTCTTTCTCTCTGTGTCTGTCGCTCTCAAATAAATAAATAAATAAATAAATAATTTTAAAAAAAATCACATGATCATCTCATTAGACGCAGAGAAAGTGTTTGACAAAATCCTACATCCCTTCATGATAAAAGTCCTACAGAGATTGGGAATAGAAGGAAAATATCTCAATATAATAAAGGCTATTTATGACAAGCCTACAGCCAACATATTACTAAATGGAGAAAAACTGGAAGCTTTTTCAATAAAATCCAGAACAAGACAAGAGTGTCCACTGTTCCCACTTTTATTTAATATAGTACTGGAAGTCTTAGCCATATCAATAGGCAGGGGACAAACATAAAAGGGATACAAATTGGACAGGAAGAGATCAAGTTATCATTATTTGCAGATGACATGATTCTATATATAAAGGACCTTAAAGACTCTACCAGCAAACTGTTAGAGCTATAAAAACCTACATCCATGTAGCAGGATACAAAATAAATACACAGAAATCAGTAGCCTTCATATATGCTAACAATAAACACACAGAGGATGAAATCAGAGAATCACTCCCATTCACAGTTGCATCAAAGAAAATAAAGTACCTTGGAACAAACCTAACCAAGGAAGTAAAGGATCTCTACAATGAAAACTTTAAAACACTCAAGTGAGAAATTGCAGAAGATACTAGGAAATGGAAAAACATCCCTTGATCCTGGAATTGGAAGAATCAATATTGTGAAAATGGCACTCCTATCAAAAGCAATCTACATATTTAATACAATCCCCATCACAATCACATAAGCATTCTTCATGGAAATAGAAAAGACAATCCAAAAATTCATTTGGAATCACAAAAAAACCTTGCATATCTAACATAATACAGAGCAATAAAAGAGGCTGGTGGTATCACCATACCTGAGTTTCACCTACACTACAGAGTCATAGTAACAAAAACACTACTCACGCAAAAGCAGACATGTAGATGAATGGAACAGAATAGAGGATCCAGATGTAAGTCCAGGTAGCTATAGCCACGTGATACTCGATAAAAATTCCAAACATACTAATTGGAGAAAAGACAACCTCTTCAGCAAATGGTGTTGGGAAAACTGGATATGTATCTGTAGAAGGATGAAAATAGATTCTTCTCTCTCTCTCCATGCACAAGAATTAACTCCAAATGGATAAAAGACCTTAACATCAGACCTGAAACTCTGAAACTGTTAGAGGAAATGTAGGGGAAACCCTTCAACATATTGGTCTTGGCAAAGACTTTCTGAATGCAACTCTAGTTGCTCAGGAAATAAAACCACAGATTAACCACTGGGACCTCATGAAATTACAAAGATTTTGCACTGCAAAGGACACAGTGAAAAAAGCAAAGAGAGCCGGGCGTGGTGGCGCACGCCTTTAATCCCAGCACTTGGGAGGCAGAGGTAGGAGGATTGCCGTGAGTTCAAGGCCACCCTGAGACTGCAGAGTTAATTCCAGGTCAGCCTGGACCAGAGCAAGACCCTACCTTGAAAAACCAAAAAAAAAAAAAAAAAGCAAAGAGGCAACCTACAGGATGGGAAAAAATCTTTGCCAGCTGTATATCTGATAGAGGATTAATATCTAAGATATACAAAGAACTCTAAAAGTTAAATAATAAGAAATCAAACAAGCCAATTAAAAATGGGCTGTGGAGCTAAATAGAGCATTCTCAAAGGAAGAAATACAAATGGAGTATAAGCATCTAAAAAAATGTTTTATGTCCTTAGTCATCAGGGAAATGCAGATGAAAACTACATTGAGATTCCATCTCACTCCTGTCAGATTGGCCACTATCATGAAAACAAATGATCATAAATGCTGGCGGGGATGTGGAAAAGCAGGAACCCTTCTTCACTGTTGGTGGGAATGCAATCTGGTCCAGCCATTGTGGAAATCAGTGTGGAGGTTCCTAAAACAGCTAAAGATTGATCTACCACATGACCTAGCTATAGCACTCCTAGGCAAATATCCTAAGGACTCATCTCATTTCCTTAGAAGTACATGCTCAACCATGTTTATAGCTGTTCAATTAATAATAGCTGGGAAATGGAACCAGCCTAGATGTCCCTCAACTGATGAGTGGATAATGAAGATATGGCACATTTATACAATGGAGTTCTACTCAGCAGTAAAGAAAAATGAAGTCATGAAATTTGCAGAAAAACGAATGAATCTGGAAAGGATTATACTAAGTGAGGTAACCCAGAAAGCCAAGCACCGAGTGTTCTCTCTCATTTGTGGATCTTAGCTACAGATGATTGAGCTTCTGTGTGAGAAGGAAAAAACTCAGTAGCAGAGGCCAGTAAGCTAAAAGAGAGATACAAAGGGAAGAGAAAGGAAGGGAGGATGGTACTTAATAGATTGGTATTGTATATATGTAAGTAGAAGAATAGATTAACAGGGGGTGAAAAGGCCCAAAGTGAGGTCAGGGGAGGAGACTGAGTAAAGGAAAGGTGGAGGGAGGGCTAATCAAAATCCAAAAGGATATAAATAAACCATATGGAATCTTCCCGTTTCAGACAATGGAACACTCAGGAGCCGTAGATCCTTGCTAGAAAATTTTCAGTGCCAGGGATGGGATAGCTTCCAGTGAGTTGTTGGCCATGGAGGTCTCTGATGGTCCCCCCAAATTATAATCCATTGCCAAGGCCCTTGGTTTTCCACCAGGAATTGACGGTAAGACCCTATTTCTGAAGACTCCACATACTTTGGCTGCAAGGCCACTGACAAATTCTGCTGGAACTGAGCTGATAACCTCCTCCATGTAGACCAGCTGACAGAAAGCTGGAAGAAGCCATTCTACATGCAGTTCAATGGGAGAAAGAGATGCCACCAGCGAAGAAACTCAACAGTGGACACTGCAAGCCTTATAATTGGCCAGCCAGGCCAAATGAGCCAATGGGTGCAGTAGTGGCACATTTGTCATGGTGGAAACCAACTGCCCTCCAATTGGACTGGAGGCCTGCTCCATGGGAGGGAATACATCCCTGATACTGAGAACTTCAAACAGGGTTAGTCATGAGCCCTAGGGGTGTAACATCTGCTGATGTCTGGGTTAGTGTATATACTATGCTTATCAAACTGCCCCGTAAGCACTTCTTGTAATATTCATACCCTTATATTAATGCTACTCTCACTTTGGGTAGAGAATCTTCTCTTTTCAGAAGACAGTGACCTTGGGACGACTGAGAAGGTATCATGGTGCTGGAAAGAAGTGACTAGAATACCAAGTAACATGTTGATCACACCTTCGAAGGCTCAGGGTCTAATGTGGAAGAGGTGGTGGAAAGAATGTAAGAGCCAAAGGAAGGGTAGGACTCCTTACAACGTGCTCCCTCCAGACATAAAATGGCCTTGATATCCATGACCAAATAGTGCCTGATACTACCTACACAAGACCATCATAAGAGGAGAAAAAGATCATGACATCAAAATAAGAGAGAGGGGCTGGAGAGATGGCTTAGCGGTTAAGCGCTTGCCTGTGAAGCCTAAGGACCCCGGTTCGAGGCTCAGTTCCCCAGGTCCCACGTTAGCCAGATGCACAAGGGGGTGCATGCGTCTGGAGTTCGTTTGCAGAGGCTGGAGGCCCTGGCGCGCCCGTTCTCTCTCTCTCCCTCCCTCTATCTGTCTTTCTCTCTGTGTCTGTCACTCTCAAATAAATAAATAAATAAATAAATAAATTTAAAAAAAATTTAGAAAAAAAAATAAATAAAAGAGAGGCTTATTGAGATGGGAAGGGGATATGATGGAGAATGGAATTCCAAAGGGGAACAGGAGGGAGGGATGGTATTACCATGGGATATTTTTTATAATCATGGAAAATGTTTAAAAAATTGAAAATAAAATAAAATAAAAACAAACAAAAAATAAATAAAGATAAAAATTCATCACCAAATTAATCAATTAATTAATTAATTAATTAAATCTGTGGAAATGTTGTAATTACCCAGGAATTGAGGGATATTGAGCACATAGATTTTGGACAATACTAAAGTGAATTTTTTTTTTTTTCGAAGGGTCTCACTCTAGCCCAAGCTGACCTGGAATTCACTATGTAGTCTCAGGGTGGCCTCAAACTCTCGGTGATCCTCCTATCTCTTCCTCCCTAGTGCTGGGATTAAAGGCATGTGCCACCATGCATGGCCTAAAGTGAATTTTTAAAAATTATTTTAAGATACATTTTAGTCCCGAAATAAGATGTAAGAATGTCTGCTTTAACTATTGAATTAGTAGTAGTTAGTCTACATTCTGTGTGAACATTTCAAAATTAAATTATGGACCAATCTGAGTTTTTTTCAATTTATAGGAGTTTGTTAATTTCACTGTGTTCTTCACCTCTAAAGATCCCATAAATGAAAGAAGGTGGTTTCTGTATGAATGTGATGAAAAAAGGAGTAGAATTGAGGAGCGTTAGCAGTTACGCCCAGAAATGAGACACACGTGACGAAGCAGCTTGCAGGAGGAAAGAGTTTATGGTACTTACAGTTTTAAGTGGCAGTTTCTTCATGGTGGAAAAAGTATGTCATAAGCAGGAAGCTGACTCATGCCATAACATATCAGCTGGGAGGTAGCAGCAAGGATGAACTCACTAGGAATGCCCAGTAGGGCTGGACTAGTAAACACACCTCCTCCAGCAAGACTCTCAAAGGCTCTGCCAGTTGGGGCTTGAGTGTGAGGCTTAATCACGAACACAGGAGGCTGGAGACATTTTGAACTCATACTGCCACAGGGAAGAACAAAATTCAAAATGAGAGAAGGATAGACAAAAGATAATAGAAATACCTCTCATTACATTCCAAAGACATCCTGCTGGATAACAACATTCTCTCTGATATGGATTAGAAGCAAGGTAACTTTTTTTTTTTTTTTTTTTTTTTTTCGAGGTAGGGTTTCACTCTGGCTCAGGCTGACCTGGAATTTACTATGTAGTCTCAGGGTGGCCTTGAACTCTCGGTGATCCTCCTACCTCTGCCTCCCGAGTGCTGGGATTAAAGGCGTGCGCCACCACGCCCAGCTCGAAGCAAGGTAACTTTATTTTGCAGGTAGTCAGTTAAGGACACAGGCCCAAAAGAACATGGGATGCTGCCCTGCCATGATGAGACTTGAACTCCAGTTCCATCTAAGATGGTGATAAAGAACAGTTTCCTGATTCTTCCCCCTTCCCCAGGCTTGTTGTCAGGCCCTTTCTGAATCTGTGCTCTCCTCCTGGCCCTAGTAACCAATCAAGGTCTTTCATATAAATTTGAACTTGGCAGAAGCTCAACCCCATTGAATGCATAATTTATAAAAAGACCTGTTCCAAGTTACCATGTAGATGTCCTGGTTTTCCTCAGGAGCCCTTTTGGCTGGGAAGTGGGGGTTTCATCCAAAGCTTGGGAAATTTTCTGCTTTTCTTCAGTCTTACATCAACTCTCTCTTAAAATAAATCTTTTCTAATTTACTGTTTTGCATAACTGTGGTTGTTTTTTTGTTTGTTTGTTTGTTTGTTTTCAGCTCTTTGATGATCACAAACAAGAAGTTGAGAGCCACTGGCTTGGGGAGTTAGTTGAAAGTCCACCCAGAGCTCTTGACTGCTACACCTCTGCCAAGCAGATTTCCACATGAAAGCCATCCATATAGGGAAAGCGGTGGCAAGACAATGTCTTGAGTCTTGATACTGTGCAATGAAGTTGTGTCTGGTTTCAAAACTGGACAGTGGAAGCTTGTACCTGTTGATAATTTCTTTTTCTTTTTCTTTATTTATTTTTTGTTTTTTCGAGATAGGTTCTTACTCTAGCCCAGCCTGACTGGAATTTACTATGGAGTGTCAGGGTGGCCTTACATGTACGGTGATTCTCCTACCTCTGCCTCCCAAGTGTTAGGATGAAAGGCGTGTACCACCATGCCCAGCCCTGTCGATAATTTCTAGTGTGCTACCTTGCTCAGATGATGGGGAGGATTTCAGGTATTCTGAGGACACAATTGCCCGATTCCAGCATCTTCCATGGCTCACTAGGGTGTTACAAATCCTACTGTGCAAACCAGTCACCTGGTAGCCTTGTTAATTCTGTTTTAGTGCGTGTGTTCCACACATCTTATAAGCATTGGTGCCTGTAAGAGGCTTGCTGCTGGTGGTGTGTAAACCACTCCACAACCCCAGCCCAGGCATCCCCACTTTCCCTTCCTCCTGGGGTTTCCCTTGCATCCTGTCCAAGTAGAACCACTTGACTTTCCTGAACACTCCTGTGTCCTTGGCTCTCATCGCCATGCTTTTCCAACCCTCTCCTCTAACAGCACTCCCTCCTCCCCACTCCTGTGTCTCCAAGGGCAAAACGAAAAGATGGTTTTGTTGTGTCATTACTGCACACCTGATCTCAGGAGTAAGTGTGCAATTTCATCTTCCCCAGCTTCTATTGCTGCTACTTTTACAGGATGCTAGACGTCTGCTCTGTCTACCCTGACCGTGTGAGGGACCAGCGCCATTCCCACCTCAGCTTCCGCGGCATCGGGCTTTTCTACCTCAGGCTCCGGTCTGTGTCTGGGGCTCTGCTCCAGCTGTAGCTGTTCTCCTCATGCCTCTCACGACAGCTCGTACACAAGCACGTGGAATTTCATGATTCAAGTCCATTGGGCCTATCTGGTCAATTTATTTTAACAAGATACCACAATGAAGCTGAGATGATTTCACATCAACTGCATATCTTACTTGTAGGTCAACATTTATATTAGATTCTTATTCTCTGGTAATGGATGAAACTATGAAAGATCTTGTTTCTTTTTTTATTTTTGCCCTTAAGCCTACATATTGTTATTCAATTATATTGCTGTGCTATACTTAGTGGTTACATGAATGTGGCTCATCTTTACCTCAATTGTTCACAATCCTGGAATATCAGAAAGGTTTTACAATAATTCCTAAGTCTCAAATATTTTTCCATAGCGGTTTGGTTAAAGGTGTGTAGTTTGACTCTCATGAATGACATCAGACTCAAGAACCTGCAGTGCCTAAGGCAATTCATCTATCTTCTTTTCTTTTAATCATTCTCACTTTGTAATATTTTCATAATTTTAATATGTTTCCATAGAGTGGTTGCTTTGTACATGTTGATTGAGCCATATCTTCAATACAGCATTTTAGGATAGTAGAGACACATTGGACCTTTATATCAGAAAGTAGGATTGACAAAATGGGCAAGATGTGGCACTTTAGGAAAGTTGTTTAGCCTGTGGGTGCTGGAGACAGGAAACAGTAAAGGAGGTCAGTGACCATGTGTACTAAGAGGAGAGTAAAACCAGCAGAGCTGGGCCGAAGCATTCTGAGTCCCAGGACAGCCTGGGCTACACCGTGAGTCCTTCTCATCCCACCCCTCCAAAACTAAAGACTCAAGAGGTGGAGGCAAGAGAGCTCAGAGTGCAGTCTTGGCTGTATGAGACACCGTGGAGGGAGACATTTGCTGTGAACATCTCCCCTCCACAGTCACTTGTACATACTCATGTAAACACACAACTGATTTGCCCTAAAAGAAAGACTCTATTCTTTTTTCTTTCTCCTCATTTTTCAAGGTAAGATTTCACCCATCTTCTGCTAGCAGAAACGAGAATAGCACCTTCCTTTCTCAAATCACACACCTAAGAGAAGGTAGGAGAGCTTGGGTGGATACTTATTTGCTAAATACATGGTGTGGTGGTTTGGATTTATGTGCCCCGGTAGACTCAAGAGTTTTATTAAAGCCTGTAACTTGGATTTCCAGTCACCTAGCTACAATAGGTGTCGCTGAGGGTGGGTCCTAGGATCTAGCCCAAAGGTGTGTTTGGAGACAGACCTGACTTCCAACCTAAAGTATGCCGTCTGCATGGGTCTCTCTGCTTGGACCTAATGAAGGCAGGCCAGCTTCTTCTGCCATTATGGAACTTCCCCTGGATCTGTAAGCTTCAGTAAATCCTCTCCTCTCAGAAACTGTGTCTGGTTTGGATGTTCATCCCAGCAGCATGGAGCTGACTACAGAACATTGGCTGAGCTTCTTTTAAAAAATACTTTGTTATTGAAAGAGGGGGAGAAAGAAGGGAGGTAGGGAGGGAGGGAGGGAGGGAGGTAGGGAGGGAGGGAGACAGAGAAAATGAGCACTCCAGGGCCTCCTGCGACTGCAAACAGACTCCAGAAGCATGTACCACGTGGGTACTAGGGAATCAAACCTGGGATATCAGGCCTCTCTCCAACCTTACCCTTCTTTTCCAAAAGAAAATAAGTCAAGCAATTGTATAAGAAAAGCACTTCTGTTTGTCACTTTCTTCTTTGCCAACATGAATTTCCCATAGCCAAGGGAAAAAGAAGTTTGTTTTGTTGCTCATAGTGAAGTATACAATAGTTATTTAATTATTGGGTTTTTTTTTTAGTTTTTATGGTAGGGTCTTACATTATCCCAGGCTGACCTGGAATTCACTATGTAGTCCCAGGCTAGCCTCAAACTCACGGCATTCCTTCTACCTCTGCCTTGAGAGTGCTGGGATTAGAGGCATGTGCCACCTATATATCACAGTGATTGAGTTGAGAAATGCCTATACAGAAAGAAAACACTATCAGTTTTACTGTAAAAGACTGAGAAAGGAGTCAAAGTGAGAGAAACCCTAAATAGTAAATGCAGTCTAAAAATGGTAAGAAATGAGGAGAAGAGGGGTTGAAGAGAATGTCTTTTATTTCCAGCCCCTTCTTTGATGTAGATATCTGCAACAGATGAGCATGTAGGTAGATTTTGAACATTCACAGACTTGACAATACAGCCGTCAGTGCCTACAAGAAACAAGTGAGAAGACAGGGTTTTCTCCCCATCCCCCCTTTTATGTATTTTCAAGGCAGGGACTCACTCTAGCCCAGATTGACCTAGAATTCACTATGTAGTCTCAGGCTGGCCTTAGTGCAGGGATTTAAGGTGTGCACCACCACACTGGATGGTTTTCTCCCTTTTGACATGAGTAAACCAAGTATGACTGGGCAGAAGTCACTTTGTCAAGATCACACAATTCAAGCAGGGTAGCTACTGTAGTGTTTGGAGGTCCCTGACTTGCAAGCCCGTGGAACCACCCTGACAGACTGGCAAAGAGTCAACGATATTTTCATTGTCTTTTATGCTCCCAAAATGTCAGTGCTTTGGATCCTTAGTTAAATTATAAGGAGTAGAAATTTTACCTCTCTGGTCACCAATGGAACCAGGTTTAACAGCCTTCTTCACTTTCACTTCATGGAGTAGCAAAGAACTCTCTTGAAAGAGTGAGCTAATCTGATTTCACTGCCATCCTAGTTCACCTCCAGAGAGCTCTGGCTGCAGCCATGTTTGCATTACAGCTCTCAGTATTACAGCACCCCAAAGTGCAGCTTTTGTCCAAAAGGAACCTTAAGGTTATTTTTATCCCCACTCTACTAACATGCCAATAAAAAATGCCTTGCTGATAGCTCTACATCTAGCAGATCTAGAACAAGAACATCTTCACTCTATAGAAATTTAAGAAAGTTTTATGAGTGGTCTCCAGTGCTATTGCCTGCTTTTCTCCTAATTCAAAAACCACAATTTGTCATATTTTTTAAAAAACTTCAAAAGCCAAAAGCAGCTTTCTCAGAGAATGATCCCCATGCTGTCCCAGCTGCTCTTTTATGGCTCTCTTAAAAGACAACTGTTGTATGAAATATAATTAATATTGTTTACTTCTTTCCAAATACCCAATAGTAGATAAATAAACCCCAGAGAGGAGAATGAACAGCTTTTTACAAGGGGTTAATTGTAGGAAAGATACACTTAGGGTCAGTGGCTGGACATACTGGCTTCTGCAGAGGGTCTGGGGATGGCTCCAGTATCTTCCCTGTGAGATCACAGATGTTCCCATTCCTTAATAAGAGGTATATGTCCACAAAAACCCAGCTACCTAAAGGAATATGGACCACCTAGGGTGAATTTTGCTTAATGTTAATATAGTGTTGTCCTCATTTCACACTCCATATATGATGTAGATATTCACATGCAAATGAATCCCTGAGAAATAATGTAATCAAGGGAATAGCCATGTAAATTGGATAAACCTTATCCAAAGTGGTTAAGGCAAAAGGTAGTTGAGATATTGGAGTTTTTGAGATTTGGGGAATAATTGTATAAACTTTGCATCTCTATCCTAAAAACACCTAAAATCCTACTTTACTTACTTCACTATGAGCAATGAAACCACCTTCTTTTTCCCTTGGCTATCGGATACTCAATGGTAGCTCTCAGGTATTGATCTTTGAGACAATTACATGCATAGAAAGTTAATTTACTAGGTATCTTAGGGGTGTGGGTGTGTGTCTTTGTTTGATATATATCCTTTTTATTCATACAGAAGTAAGAAATTGGAATAAAAATGTTCAACTCTCCCTGTTTTCTTTTCTGTGCTAATTTTTTATTATTTTAATTTTTTTAAATTTATTTATTTATTTATTTGAGAGCTACAGACACAGAGAGAAAGACAGATAGAGGGAGAGAGAGAGAATGGGCACTCCAGGACTTCCAGCCTCTGCAAACGAACTCCAGATGCGTGCGCCCTCTTGTGCATCTGGCTAACGTGGGACCTGGGGAACCGACCCTCGAACTGGGGTCCTTAGGCTTCACAGGCAAGCGCTTAACTGCTAAGCCATCTCTCTAGCCCGTAATTTTTTATTATTTTAAACTTTGTAGAATGAACAAGTTGAATATGGTTATATTTCCACCATGTTATATTCTTACCCCCCTCCACCGGCCCCATTCCACTGAGGACCCTTCTCAGTGGCTTGTATCTTAGAAATCTGAAACAACTCCAATACCCAGCAACAAGGAAATGGGCTCAAAAATTTCATAATATTCACCCAACCCAACACAGAGCTCCATAGAAGTGAAAATGAGGCAAAGAGAGCAACACTTACAGGGGCGGCTCTCACAAGCAACGGCGACTGTATCATGCAGGGTTCGCCAGAGGAACAAGACTGATAGAATGAATGTATATTGCAACATGGACTGATTAGATTGGCTTGCACAATATGGCCTGAGGAGTTCGACAATGGCTTTCTATAGGCTAGAAAGTCTCAGAACCTGGTAGCTACTCAGTCCATGAAGCAGGATGACTCAGCAGTCCCAGCCATGTGCTGAAGACCTAAAGGATTCCTGGAGAGCTGCTGCTGTCCAGCCCACATTGGAAGGCTGAAAAAGCTGGGTCCCTATGTCAGCAAAGGACTGTGGCAATGAAGTACATGTACTCATCAGCAAGGAGCAGGGCAGCTAGGCAAAAAGGAACTCTTTGCACACAGAACCTCTTTTTATATAAGCTTCCACTGGAAAGGATGCCCACTTAGAAGGACTGACTGGAAAATAAAAATCTCTCAAGAGAACATGAAATTTGATGTTTATATTTAGTTGGAAAAAATGCAACTTGCAAATGAATTGGGGATTCTTTCTTAAGGATAATATGTTATTTAGAATTACTACATGGAAATTGTATTTTCTGTATCAGTCAAAGCCATTTCTAATTCATGTCACAGTCCAGTGAATGTAATGGAGACACTAATCCACAAAGTTATTCAAGGACCTAACATTATTCTTTGAATTTTTTTTTCTCCTTGAAAACCCCACAACAATCTCAAAGTGATGTTTGTCACTGCACATTCTATAAACCAATATATAGTCTCATGTAAGAGAAATTTGCAAATATTGTGCAGCTGTGTGCCAATGAAGAAAACCAAAGACACTTTTGGGAGTGCTCTACATTGCAGTTGTTACTCTGTGGTGGACTGGGGAGGAGTAGGGTATTTGGGGTCAGAATAAATGGAAAGTTTCACCTGCTCTGTTATGTTTTCTCTTTTAAGTTGTATAGGATGTAATGTGGATGTTGATTTTTAAGAATCTGTGCTTTTTGCGAATTATGCCATAATACATTTATTGTTAATTAAATAGGATATAGGAGAAGGAGTAAGAAGGAGGAGTAAGTAAGCAAGTATACATAAGAGTATAATTTTTTTTAAATATTTTATTTATTTGAGAGTGACAGAGACAGAGAGAAAGACAGATAGAGGGGGAGAGAGAGAGAGAATGGGCGCGCCAGGGCTTCCAGCCTCTGCAAACGAACTCCAGACACGTGCGCCCCCTTGTGCATCTGGCTAACGTGGGACCTGGGGAACCGAGCCTCGAACCGGGGTCCTTAGGCTTCACAGGCGAGCGCTTAACCGCTAAGCCATCTCTCCAGCCCAAGAGTATAATTTTATGGGAGTATGACCAATATGCAATGTGTTCATACAGCAAAGTTGTCATTTAAAAAGAAAATCAAATTCTATGGATAGCCATGATTTCATTCACAATTAAGGCACATTAAGACATTAATAACAATAAAAACATTGAACAATAATAGTAATAGGCTATAATAAAATCATTAACGTCACTAATTTTATACTTTAGGGCCATTAATAGGATGTAAGATGTATAATCAAGGGAATGTGTATAAAATACTTCTTCTGTATAGAACATTCAAGAAGTATGGCTCATAAACTCTAGTCTACTGGTTTTCCAAAGAGTGATTTTGCAGTTCAGAACCATGGGGTTGCACAGGATTGATCCTTATTTTTGCTGGTTTTTCCCTTGATACAAGACCAATCCTAGTGAAAAGTGAAAATGAGTATTGGGGTTGAGTCATAGCACAGTTGATAAAGTGCTTGACTCACAATATGAGGTCCTGAGTTTGATTCCCATATCCCATATAAAAATGGCAAGCATGCGGGCTGGAGAGATGGCTTAGCAGTTAAGGCCTTTGCCCACAAAGCCAAAGAACCTAGGTTCAATTCCCTAGGACTCACATAAGCCAGATGTACAAGGTGGCACATGCATCTGGAGTTCATTTGCAGCAGCTAGAGGCACTGGCATGCCCATTCTCTCTATCTTTCTCTCTCCCTCACAAATAAATAAACAAATAAATAAAATTTTAAAATGCCAAGTGTGGTGTTGGTATATGCTTGTAATCCCAACACTTTCAAGGTAGAGATAGGTGGATGCCTAAGGCTTGCTGCCCAGTCAGTCTAGCCTAATAGGTGAACTCCAGACCAGTAACTCATCCCACTGTGGAGGGGTGGGGAAGCCTAGGCACCCTTTTCTTTCAATGTGCTCTGCCTCACCAGATATTTTCACTAACATATGTAAAAGCCCTCACATGTACCTCCTTATGAAATTATCATAGAATTTCAGTAGTTTTGGGGTATAGCTCAGTGGCAGAGTGCTTGTTTAATATGTGAGAGGTCTTGAATTCAATACTAAATACAGAATTGTTTTAAATGAATTATAGGGACCAGGGAGACTTGTGGCATAAGCATAAGGACCTGAGTTTGATCTTCCATACCCACCTAAAAAAAAAAAAGACATGGCTGCAAATACATTTAATCTCAACATTGAGGGAGGGCAGGAAAACAGAAGGATCACTGGAACTCCATGGTCAGCCAATCTAACCCAAAAGAGGCAAAATCCAGGAGTAATGAGAGACTATCTCAGGGAAATAAGGCAGAATAGCAATAGAGAAACACATACCGCCTCCTCCGCTGGCCTCCAATATACATGCACAATTATATGTGCACACACACTGCATGTTAAACACATCTGGAAAAGAATGAATCATGGACTTTCAGAGTGGTAAAGGGTTTCAGAGATAGGCAATCTTAGATTCCTACCAGGACAAGCTATTTCCTCTCCAGGATCTTTGACAGATGTTTCTTCAACTCCAACAACAGTTCCAGTCAAGAATATTCTAGGCTTTCTCTGTAGACCTCAATGTGTATTTTGTACTCTCTATTTCTATTTCCTACTTTCTTCTTGCCAAGTCATGGTTCAAGCCCAAGGTAAGCATCCATTTAATTATCTGGTTTCCTTGTCCTTTTTTATTCTCTCTCTCTTCTTGGATTTTTTCCTTTTCCCTTTCCATTTCTTCTCTGAGATAGATCTTACTAGTTAGCAGAGAGTGTCCTCACTGTGTAGTTGAAATTAGTTTCATCCTTTTGCCTTGGCCCCCAAAGTGATCATAGCCACCCATGCCCTTCTTAATGTCCTAATGTATTGGACAATTTCATGGCGTGCCTGACGACGAGCCGTGTTGGAGCACTTGAAACTTCTGTCCGAATGCTCAGGTGCTCACCTATCATCTACTTATTGTTAGATAGATTTCATGATGTGCCTGATGACGAGCAGTGTTGGAGCACTTGAAACTTCTGTCTGAATGCTCAGGTGTTCACTTATCATCTACTTATTGTGAGATAGATTTCATGGTGTGCCTGATGACGAGCAGTGTTGGAGCACTTGAAACTTCTGTCCGAATGCTCAGGTGCTCACTTATCATCTACTTATTGTGAGATAGATTTCATGATGTGCCTGATGATGAGCAGTGTTGGAGCACTTGAAACTTCTGTCTGAATGCTCAGGTGTTCACTTATCATCTACTTATTGTGAGATAGATTTCATGGTGTGCCTGATGACGAGCCGTGTTGGAGCACTTGAAACTTCTGTCCGAATGCTCAGGTGCTCACTTATTATCTACTTATTCTTAGATAGATTTCTAAGATGAACTTTTATAATTGCAGAGTACCTATATGGTAAAAGGTAAAACTTTTTTAGGACCTGGAAAGATGGCTTAGCAGTTTAAGGGCTTCCTGCAAAGCCTAAGGACCCAGGTTTGATTCCCCGGTACCCACATAAAGTCAGATACACAACATGTGCATGCATCTGAAATTTGTGTTCAGTGGATAGAGGCTCTGGTGCACCCAAAATCTTTTTCTCTCTCTGTAAATAAAATAAAAATGTTTTTATTTTTGAAGAAACAATCTGGAGATATGGCTTAGTATTTAAGGTACTTGCCTGTGAAACCTAATGACCCAAGTTCAATTCCCCAGTATCCATGTGAAGCCAGATGCACAAGGTGGTACATCTGGAGCTCATTTTCAGTGGCTAGAGGCCCTGGTGTGTCCATTCTCTTGATCTCTCTTTCTTCATTTTTTTCTCTCTCAAATCAATTAAGTAAATGTTAAATTTTTTACCATCTAAAATAATATTCACTCTATAGGCTCTGTGGCCATAAAGGTGATATTTTCTTACTCTAATCCTGAAGATTTTTGTCTACATTTCTTCTTTTTTTTTTTGCTTAGTATTCTCTTCCATCAGTGGGGAGTTGACATTTGCATATTTGTCTTCCAGTTATCTGCTGTGCCCTTGCAGATATGGTCATCTACTGTAATATCTGGTCATAGAAGATGTGACCCATAGTAAGGGGTAATGGGTAAGGCGCATTAACGAAATGTGAGACTACTTTTGACACTTCTGAGTCTCACTTGTAGCTGTTACAAATGACTATACTATTATAGAGTAAAGTAAACTCTACCGGAAGCAATATAAACTTTCAATGAGATGCTAGTTGGATGCTTATATTGTATGCAAATTAGAAAGTTTCCAAAATGCAGGCATAACAATTCTAAAGGTTCAGTTGACCAGAAATATGAAATGTCCTTCTTTTGCTTGAAATTGAATAATCAGGATATATTAAACATACTAAAACTTACAATGATGGATACACTGACAAAAGAACTGTCAAGTTAAAAGTGACAATCTTGAAATTGTAGAGCATTCAGTTTGTAAAGTGAAAAATTTCTCTCCCACTTTTATATAGACCCAATTTAAACATAGGTATATATGTCTGATAAATTATGAAACATGTCCTTGGCTAAGTTGGCTTGCTAATACTTTCCTTAATTAAAAATAATCTTCTAAATTGCAATCCGTCTTATGGAGCCCAGTCAGCTGTGACAGAGGCATGACTAAGAGACAAGAAATGGAGTCATGCTCATTTCGTCTCCCAGGTCATTAGAAAAGACACTCTTCCTGAGGAGCGGTGATAGGACTGAGGCAGCCCAGGAAACTTCTCACAGAGAAATAGGAGCATTACAAAACTGCTCCTCACTAGCAAGTAGGATTCCAAAATTCTGTGTGTAGTCTGATAGCATATTCCCTTACAACAATGGGGATACACCATTACTGATCCAGAAGAAGAGTTTTAAACTGGTTCTCTGAAATCATGCCTCTCTCTAGCACCAAGGGACAGCAACATTTTGCTTCCCAGGAACCCTGTGACTGCTGATAGAAATGCAGAGTCCGTCATGGGTAATAAATACACCAGTAGATCTGAGCTTCAATAGCAAGGTGCAGAAAGAGTCAGGGAGCATGAAATAAAGCTGCTTAGGATTCTGTTGACTGCTCTGGGGCAGAAATCATGTTGGCTGATGGTACACCCTCTGTCACAGCACAAGATACTCAAACAGATTGTTCTGGAAATTTTCAAAGTAGCTATAAATTTATGGTCACAAGTATTCCATTGTTAATGTGCAATTCTGGTTGTGGTTTCAGAATTATGCATTTCAATTTAATTAGAGTAAAAAAGATGACAAAGCCCAGGAATGCACATTAATCTTTTATAGTATGATGATACAGTTGGTGTTGGCTTTGTTCTGGGACTCAGAAGTGAGAGCATAAAGATGTAAGCATTTTCTCTGTGAATTTATGTGTCTCTTCTTTTTGTAAAAAATTATGTGCATGTGTGTATTTTAGGGGTACATGTGTGTGCAGGTGAGTCTGTGTGTGTGTGAGTGTGAATGAACATGCATGTAGAAGCCAAAGGACAACCCTGGGTATTACATTCAGAAACATAATCCACCTTTTTTGAGATAGGGTCTCTCTCTTACCTGGACCTAACCAATCATGGTAGCCAGTGAATGGGAACAACAGGTACATGCTACCATGCTGGGATTTATGCTCTTGGTGTTGTTATTGTTCCCCTGTGGGTGCTCATATTGAATTCAGGTCCCCCTACTTTTGAGACAAGCTCTTTAACAACTGAACCATCTACAAGCCTCAAATTGATGTATCTCTATAAGCCTATCATGGGTTACATATTATGAGAGGTTTCTTACATGTAAATTCCTCAAGTAAAGTATACTCATTTAAGGTATTGTTTTCATTGTTTTGTTGGTTTGTTTGAGACAATGTCTCGTGATATATTCTATGGCTTGCCTGGAAATCACCATGTATCCTAGGCTGGCCTCAAATTTGGGTGTAATCTCCCTGCCTCTCTTTCTTCTGAGTACTAAAATTATAAGCATAAAACCCTTACATGTATAGTGATCCAGGGTATCCTTACTGTCTTTATGTCAAGGTCAGCTGTTAGACACTTTGAAGATAAAATGCACACAATGAGCTGCATAGATCATGTACAATTTGATTAATTTTGATAAACATTATATCTGCATGACCCAATCAAGATCCACAGCATGTTCATCATCAAAGACAATTTTCATATGCTCCCTCCTGGTACATGCCTACATATTCCATAGGCAGCCATTGCATGGATTTTCACTTAATAGATTAAGATAAATAAAATTAACAATACTCACCTCTTTACTTCTGGCCTCTTTGAGTCAACATCACATTTTGAGATGGTTGCATGCTGCTGTGTGTGTTTGTCATTACATTTGTTATTGCTGGTTGGTGCTTCATTGTAGAGTAATCACCATGTATCTTTTGATTACCTTGTTGATGATTATTTAAACTGTTTCCTTTTATCCTTTTATGTAAAGAATGCAAGAAATATTTTTTTATTTACCAAAATCAGGATAAACAAATTAGTAAACATGGAGAAAAGCACACATGTGAAGACTAATTTACAGTAAGTTAAAAAAATCATAGTTTCTCAAAAAAAGGAACAAACAACCTTAGGTGAACTTTCTCAGACAAAAGAAATATGTACTATAAATTTTAAAAGCTTAATTGGTTTTACCCCTTGAAATGAAAACTTCATCAAAATATGCTACTAAGAGTATGAAAGGTCATTGTCAGTGCATTCGCATGCAAAAGTATTATAAACACAGAGATATAGTGACAAATACACTTGACAAAGAAATTGTATAAAAATCAAAGTAACCTAAAAGCTGACAATAAAAACACATTCTAATAAAAATTGGCAACAAATTTGGAAAGTCATTTCACAACAAATTTGTTTGTAACCAGTGAGACCATGAAAATGTGCAGCACTCTCAGTCTTAGTGATATTACACTTTATACCAACATGAATGGCTAAAATTTAAAAGACATAAAATGATCTAACAAGACTTTGGGATAACTGAAACTCTACATTGTGCAACTATCTCTTTAGAAAATTGAGTTTCTTGAAAATTGCATATATACATGACTACCTAACTATTCTGCTCCTGTGTAGGGGAAATGAAAACCTATTTTCAACTGTTTTGATGGCTTTTAAATAGTTTTCCTTTAAAGTAGTATAGAACAGATAATAAGGGAAATCAATGGTGTTTGCATACTTAGCATGCAGACATTGTGCAGCCAAGATGTCTGTATTATTATGGGATATCTGAGACTTTCACAGAGACAGCAAATAACAAACAGAAGTTAAGACTTTCATTCATTTTTGCCTTCACCAAAACCTTACCATGTTTATGTTTGTGTTGGAAATTGCTCTAAGTGCTGGATAGACTGGATCACAAAAACAAAAACAAAAACAAAAAAGGGATAGAATGCCTTACTTAAAATACTTAAAATCTAGTGGTAATTAGGGAGTGTGAAATATCAAAAGAAAAAAAATAAATTGAAAATGTAGTTCCGGATAGTAAGAGGTATGGAGAGAAAAGGTGGAAGAGAGTAACAGGATGGAGAGGGATTGGCGGGAGGCAGGTGTGGTGGAAAGCACGGCCTGGTGAGAGTGACGAAGATGATGGTGAGCCCTACAAGGAATATCAGAGCACAATGGTTACAAAAGCGCAAATGACAAAGACATAAGGAGACGTTGCTGCAAGAAGGATATAGATGAGAAAACAAAAGGAGCTTGCAGGCCTCACATGGGGGCACACATATAACCGAGCACTCTACAGGCTGAGGCAAAGAAGCATGAGTTTGAGGCCAGCCTGAGTTACATTAGTATGCCCTGTCTCAAAAACTAAAGAGGGCTTGGGCTGGAGAGATGGCTTAGTGGTTAAGGCACTTGTCTGCAAAGACAAAGGACCCAGGTTCAACTCCTCAGGACCCACATAAGCCAGATGTACAAGGGGATACATGCCTCTGGAGTTTGCTTACAGTGGCTGGAGGCCCTGGTGTGCCCATTCTCTCTCTCTCTCTCTCTTTCCTGTGGAGAGCCCCTCTGGACAAGCCCTAAAGATGGCGCCTGACGGAAAGTTCTATGCTTGGGACAAACAAATTTGGAGGAGCTCGCCCTCACCTCACCGCTGCTCATTGGCTTCTGATGCTTGCCTGGAGAGGTTGTTGACTGGAGAGGTTGCGTTGCCACCTGGGGTGATTGGGCGGAGTGAGTGCGCTTATAAGGAAGCCCCACCCGAGGCTCGGGGGAGATGAAGCTTGAAGTTGCCTGAATAAACTGCTGTAAGAAGAACTGGTGGTTGTGTCTTCCTTGCTGGTCGAGGCGGACGCTACAAGTGGTGGCCCGTACGGGGATCGAACCTGCAACCTTGGCGTTATCAGCACCAATCTCTCCAGGCAAGCATCAGAAGCCAATGAGCAGCAGTGAGAGTGAGCTCCTCCAAATATGGGAGCATCAGAAGCCAATGAGCAGCGGTGAGGGCGAGCTCCTCCAAATATGGACTTGTTTGTCCCAAGCATAGAACTTTCTGTCAGGCGCCATCTTTAGGGCTTGGCCCGAGGGGCTCTCCACACTCTCCCCCTGCCTATTTCTGTATCTATCTCTCTCTGTGTCTCAAATAAATAAATAAAAATAAGATGTTAAAAGTTTTCTAAAAAAAAAAAAAAAAAAAAAAGAAAAGTGAAGGGCTGGAGAGATGGCTTAGCGGTTAAGCGCTTGCCTGTGAAGCCTAAGGACCCTGGTTCGAGGCTCGGTTCCCCAGGTCCCACGTTAGCCAGATGCACAAGGGGCACACACGTCTGGAGTTTGTTTGCAGAGGCTGGAAGCCCTGGCGCACCCATTCTCTCTCTCTCCCTCTATCTGTCTTTCTCTCTGTGTCTGTAGCTCTCAAATAAATAAATAAATAAATTAAAAAAAAAAAAGTGAAGAGGGACAGATGAAGCACAGTTAACGGTGCTGCTTGAAAAGCCACATGGCGGCCTGAAGAGATGGCTTAGCAGTTAAGCGCTTGCCTGTGAAGCCTAAGGACCCCGGTTCGAGGCTCGGTTCCCCAGGTCCCATGTTAGCCAGATGCACAAGGGGCGCACGCGTCTGGAGTTCGTTTGCAGAGGCTGGAAGCCCTGGCGCGCCCATTCTCTCTCTCTCCCTCTATCTGTCTTTCTCTCTGTGTCTGTTGCTCTCAAATAAATAAATAAAAAAATAAAATTAAAAAAAAAAAGCCACATGGCCTGATTTCAATTCCCCAGTGCCCACATAAATCCAAGTGCAAAACATGGCACATGCATCTGGAATTCTGTTGCAGTGGCAGGAGGCCCTGGCATGACCATTCTCTCTCTCTCTCTCTCTCTCTCTCTCTCCCTCTCTCTCTCCCTCTCTCTCTCCCTCTCTCTCTCCCTCTCTTCCTATATAGCTCTGTGACACATGAATAAAGAAAAAAAGGCAAAAGAAATTTGGAATAGCCATTTGGAAAATGTCAAACCTGTAATAAGCTAACTCTATAAACCCATCAGAATTTTAATGAGAAACAATTACATTAAACGCTAGAAAGTAGGCAGAAAACTAGAACATTCATATATTACTTATAGGAATCTTAAGATGTAGCACGACTTTGGAAAACAACTTGTAGGTTTTCTATAAAACAGTACATACTTTACCACACAACTCACCAATTGCATGATTGTGAATTTATCTCAGAGAAATTAAGACTTCTGTTCACAGAAACTTGTACATAAATATATAAAAATGTTATAGCTCCCATCAAAATAGAATTAGCCAGATATTTAAAATATGCCATTCATTAAAAAACTTTATGCCATCAACAGGTCAGAAAAACCTTCAGAGAAATGTGCTGAGAAAAGCCAGTCTTACAAGCAACTCATTCTATTTGCCACTTGCATAAATTTCTTGAAATTATAAATCTTTATTAAATAGTAAAGATGCAGAAAATATGTATAATATACTACCATTTGTCTAGGAAAGTAAAGGAAATACAAACACACATGTGTTATATAATATATATTTATACAAACATGATACAAAATATATGTATAAATATATACATATGATATATATCTTATATCAAAAAATGGTATTGGGCTGGAGTTAACCCCTTAACTAGCGGTTAAGCCCTTGCCTGTGAAGCATAAAGACCCCGGTTCAAGGCTCGATTCCCCAAGACCCACGTTAGCCAGATGCACAAGGGGGTGCACGCATCTGGAGTTCATTTGCAGTGGCTGGAGGCCCTGGTGCGCCCATTCTCTCTGTGTCTCTCTCTCTGCCTCTTTCTCGTTCTGTTACTCTCAAATAAATAAATAAAATAAATAAACAATTAAAAAAAAATGGTATTGCAGTCAGGTTCACATTGATGGTAGAAATCATTCAACCAAGAGCAGCTTCTGGGAAAAAGAGATTTATTTGGGCTTATAAAGCTTGAGGGGAAGCTCCATACTGACAGGGAAAATGATGGCATGAGCAGAGGGTGGACATCACACCCTGGCCAACATCAGCTGGACAACAGCCATAGCAAAGTGTGTCAAACTCTGGCAGGGGGAAACTGGCTATAACACCCGTAAACCTGCCCCCAACAATACACTCCCTCCAGGAGGCGTTAATTCCCAAATCTCCATTAGCTGGGAACCTAGCATTTAGAACACCTAATTTTATGGGGTCACCTGAATCAAACCACCACAACTGGATATTGTCTGTTTGTTACCTAACTTTGAAAAATATTAACATTTTCTATAATTAAAAGTAGCCTACAAATCAAAGGAAAAATGATCTTAAGGGTATAGTGAGGATAATGTTATTACTACATGAAAAGAATCATTTCAGTTGTCTTCAAAATAAAATAATTTACTAAGCATTATTACTGTGATGTATCCTAAGGACAAAATGA
This sequence comes from Jaculus jaculus, assembly GCF_020740685.1. Taxonomy (NCBI): domain Eukaryota; kingdom Metazoa; phylum Chordata; class Mammalia; order Rodentia; family Dipodidae; genus Jaculus; species Jaculus jaculus. The sequence continues at coordinate 212,016,674 of NC_059103.1, read as the reverse complement.
ATTTCAAAAATAATCTTAAATACTAATATGTGGTTAATAGCAATATTTATATTGTTATTCTGAGTATGATGTATATGAACTTCATGTGAAAGCAGTTGAATGATTATATTAATATCACTGAAACATACAGTGCATGTCATTTAAAAAAACAAGTAGAGTATAAAATTAAAGGTGTTAACAAAAACTATGCAGTCCTGGACTTGATTTGTAAGTATTTATCTGAACTGATGAAATATAGGCTTTATCCACTAAAAAGCCTGAAAAATAATAACCAACACAGTAGTCATGAGCATATTTAGAACTCAGACCATGGTCTTTCACTTTTACTTATTTTATTTTTATTATTATTAATTAGTTTTGTACTCAGAATACAGTCATGTTGGTACCACTGTTAGCCTTGTCCATGTCCTACCCCCTCTCCCTGGCTCCTGCTTGTTGAGGTATATGTGCCATGCATTGTGGAGTTAGCCCACAGTTATGGGTAGCAGGAAATATCTCTGTGTATCATGACCCAACATGTGGCTCTGACATTCTTTCCACCCCCTCTTCCGCAAAATTTCCCTGAGCCATGTTGGATTCATTTTAGGTCTGCTTCAGTGATGAGGTATTGGGAGCCTTTGTATCTCTGGATATCTGATTTGGTAGGAGTTGATTGTTCTCTGTGTCAATCTCCTTCATCCTTGTGCTGGTATCAGGTTCACCAAGAAAACAGTACCCTTGCTTGTTTCATCAATTATTCTTAGTTTCAGCCAGGGCCCTTTTGAGGTATGATGGGGTGGCTCTTTCCTTAGGATCTGTGTTTATCTGAAAAAGAGAAGCAGATTCTCCAATGGAGAGTAAAGTTAGCACCAGATAAATGGGATAACCGTTATCTTTTATAGAGAATTTAATGGGTGTAGGTCCTCTTGTAGCCCACGATTGGTGGTAGCTTGATAATGGAGAGCGGGATTATGTTTGGCATATGGTCCTGACATATTTCCCAGCTCCAGCTATGGGTTCTGTTCCACTGAGCGAATCAGTTAGCCAAATCAAGAGCAGTTGGTTTCCCACCATGGCTGTGCACCACTATTGCACGTGTGTGAGCATCACGACAGGTTATTTGCTGTGAAGTAGGTTGGACCATGACTTTCTTGGGCAGATATTGGTCATTTTCCCCCAGTCGCCCATGTAGCACCTTCTGGCACTAGACGTGCTGACTGTCTGGGGACTGACTCACTTCCAGCTTCCAGCCATGCCGTTCCATGTTTCGTGTCAACTGCATATGGTGTCTTCAGCAGTAGGGTCTTACCACTAACCTTTAGTGGGTCATCAAGTACTCTGACAGAAGTCTGTCATTCTTTTAGAAAACCTTGTAGGTCTCTCTGATCAAAAGCTCATTGTGGATGATAGCCACCTGCTGGTACTTGGAGTTACAGGTCAGTGCCCATGAAGAGAAGGAAGAAAAAGATAACTAATATAAAAGAGTTAGAGAGCAGAGAGAGAGAGGCGGGGGGGGGGAAGAGAGAGAGAATGAATCTGTAGAAGATTAAGGTCAGTCTTCATCGTACCCTTTCCAGTGCCTTATGACTCAGGTGTTCCCTCGAAGGGCCTGGTGAAGGTTCAACCATTTGGTCTGCCTTTTAGACTGTAGGAATTTGTGATACCATTGTGTTTATGTCTAGATTTGTGCCTCTGCCCCTTCCCTTCCCCTCCTCTCCCTCCTCACCCACTGTCTAGTCCTCAAGATGCTTGCTGGGTATGTCAGCATCTTGGGTAGGTTCAGTTTAAGTGCTGTAGATGAGTGAGACTATGTGGCAATTATTTTTCTGTGATTGGGTAAGTTCACTGAGAATGATCTGTTCCAGGTTCAACCATTTCTCTTCAAATTTCATTGTGTCATTTTTTTTCTTACTGCTATGTAGAATTCCATTGTGTAGATATACCACATCTTTTTATCTATTCTTCTAGTGATGGACATCTGGGTTGATTCCAGCTCTTAGCTATTATGAATTGAGCCACTATAAACATGGTTCAGCAAATCTCTCTGGACTGAGGCTTAGAGGTTTTAGGGTACATGCCAAGTAAGGGAATAACTGGGTCTGCTGGTAACTCTAGAGTTGATGTAAGAGATCCCCACCGGTCAAAAATTAGATAATTTAGAGATAAAAAGAACATGTGATTCTCTGAAATTGTTATAGATGAAATGATATAAAGATATTGTGTCACAACAGAAATCAAAGAAGCTGTAATATCCACTCAGTTTGCGCTGCCAAGTCCTAGCTCTAGAGTTGATGCAAGAGATTCCCCACTGGTCAAAAATTAGATAATTTAGAGATAAAAAGAACAACCAGGATGAACTCATCTAGTTAAACATGATGCCATCCATGAATTAATCAGAGTCACAGTGTTGGCTACTTTTGCTTTGTTCTGACCAAGTCTCTGAGAAAAACAACCAAAACTGTAGAAGGATTTCTTTTGGTTCATTGTCTCAGTGGGTTCAGTTCATGGTTGCTTGGCTCCCTGTGCTGGGGCAGAACATCATGGTGGTGAAAGTGTATGACAGAGGAGGAAGATCTTGTCTTCTTATTACACAGGAGGGCAGTGGAGAAAGAGAGAGGGGGAGAGAGAGAGAAAAAAACACAATTACTCAAAGGAACAATTCCCAATGACCTAGTGCTTTCACTTTTCACCCTAACATTTCAAAAACCTTCCAAGATAGTATCATTAGCTGGACACCAGGCATTCAACACATATGTCTGTAAGTGATATTTCCTATTCAAATGTAACAGCTACTGAAAGAAAAAAAATATCATTATTTTTTGGACTATGTATAGAGTCATTTTGTTTATTTGAAAATTTAAAAACTAACAATAGATTTCTTTTTTTCTTTCACTATCACTGGCTGCTGACTTCTCAGATGAAACTAACTTATTCATGAAATTATAAAACACGACCTCTCTAGAATTCTTGCTGAGAATCAACCAACTCTGGGACAACAGCTCTAGATGCAACTTCTAATTTAAGGGAAATGAAAAGTACAAAACACGTTAAATATTGAAAACCTCCAAACTTGAGGAACGCCATAGAGACCAATGAACTGGTTTCTTTAAGGCCGGTGCTAAGAGCAAACAGTGAGGGAGACTCTTCAATCAACAGTGCGGAGGAAGTGGGTATTTACACAGGATAATGAAGTTACATGCGTATCTCTTGGGTTAGAAAAATCAAGTCAAATGATTAAAGTCTTAAGTGGAAGACCTGAACTTTTGAAACTACTTGAAGAAAAACTAGGGGAAGTGCTTCAGAATGTGGCAAGGATTTTGAGAAGACTCCAAAAAATACAGGAAACCAAAGAAAATTGAACAGATGGTATTACTCCAAAGGCTTTTTACACAGCAAAGAAAACAGCAGAGTGAAAGGAACACGTTCTAGTGTGCTGGTTGCTAACTATAGATAACAATAATGTACTGAGTAATCTTACTGTAATGAAATGATAACTAAGGAGACTGATAAGGTTGACCTAGTTTAGACGTTAAGTAATGTATACAACTGTCAAAACTTCTTACATTTTTATGTGTCTGTTAAATTCAGTTTCAAAATCAGAAATTACAAGAATAAATAAAGGTCAAAATTATCAGAGAGATGGAGAGACTGAGACAATAAAGAGAAAAGGAGGGACTGAGAAGGAGTAGATAACACTGGTAGGGAATTTGCATTAAAGGTGTTTATGAGAAACATAATCTAATTGCATTTTTGCACTGAATTTATGAACCTTATTTTGGTCTTCATTCAAAGTATGAGTTTTAAAATGTTCAGGTAAGAAAATCTGAATATCTACTTAATTTTATATTATAAATTTTATTTTAGGTGTACTGGTGATATTAGAATTATGCTTTAAAGAAGTTCATAGATTTGGAGGAAAATATTGAAAAATTATTAGTGTAAACCCAAGATCTCTGTAATTGGTATTAAGGTGACTGGGGATGTCTGCTTATGGATACAGGTGCAGCAGATCTGGCCTAAGTTCACAATTGGTGCAACTGAGGAAAGATTAAGGACAGGCCATGGTTCGGCTACCCTCTCATATTTGCGTACCTTTAAAGTTTTCATAATAAACGTTTGTAAAATATCATCCAACGTTCAAGCAGTGCCTGTGATGGATATAAGGACTCTGAAACAGAAGCAACCCCAAGGTTTTTCACCTCCAAGCAGGAGAGAAGATCTTTAGGATGGGAGAACGATCGAGTTCATTCCCCGGGGTAACAGAACCCAGTGTGCCTTAGGAACAAAGAATAGCATGCATGAGTCTCACAGAGGAGTCTTGAGCCAAACACAAAAGGAAATTCATGATGGGATTCAATGTAGTTAGAGCTCACAATGGAAAACAATGCAACCAGAATAAGATGGGGTGTATATACAGGTGGTCAAATGGTAAAGAAAAGCAGGAGACTGGCATATTCAAGCTGCTGGGACCTGCGGCTCTTGCCCCGGTGGAAAGAGAAGTTTGTTACAAGCCAGGGCAGAAGCAGTGCGCTCCGCTCTGCTGTCCGTCCAGTGGTTGAGCTGTGTGATAGTTTCCTGGGTGCTCACTATGTGATTAGTATTTAACCTTATGTAGTTTTTCTCTACTTTTTCTCAATGCACAGACAACCCTTGTCTCAGTTTGAATTTGAAATGTGCCCCCGCCATCTCCCATGTTGAGGACTTGGGTTTCGGTTGGTGCTGCTCTTCTGGACAGTTGCAGAAACCTTGGGAAGCAGAGCCTAGCTAGAGGAAGCATGTCTCCAAGGGCATCCCTCCTCTCCGCCTTCCTTTTCATGGACTAGGCTTCTCTTCCATGTCTTCCCACCACGATGGACTGAATCCGCTGGAACCCTGAGCCTCTTTTAACTCGTTCTCTCAGCTGTTTCAGTCACAAAATGAAGTAATACAGCTCAAAAATTTAAAAACAAACAAGTTTATCATGGTAGCTGGGGGGGAGGGACGACTCATGAGTAGCATCTTGACAAAGGGCTGTTTCACGTCTTCACCCTGGTCACACTCACTACCTGTGACCCTGTGTGGGGGGCTGTCTGTGAGGTGACAGAGAAGCAGCATCCTGTGGTCATTCCATGAAGGGAAGTCCAGAGAAGAAAAATTTGGCATGAACCACTGAACTCTATGGAGAATGGGGAGGGTTTTTTTTTTTTTGGTTGTTGTTGTTTTGAGGCCAAGAACTCACTATGTAGCTCAAGATGGACTTAAACTCATCACAGCAGTCCTCCTGCTTAAGCCCCCAGAGTGCTGGCATTACAGAGGTGAACTACCATATACAGGTGACAGTAAGGAATCTCAGATGAGGGGACTTTCTCTTCTTGGTCTTCCAAGTTAGAAAAGATAGAATCGAGAAAGTAGCTCAAACTTCTGCCTGGAACTGGGGGATAAAGTCATTTGGGGTCCCGGCTGACACGGGCCTCCAGGTGTTTGGTCCCCGCTCCTTTGGTAACTCCTACTTTGCCTAGGTGATGAGCACCCAGGATATGACCACCAAGGCCTATGGGGCCTGCCAACGTGTCTTCCCCTCTGTCTGTGGCTGGGCCATGCCAGCCATGACCAGTCACACTGTCCCACAACCCACACAGTGCTTGGAAAATTGTGGTTTGTTAAATTCTTAGTAAAAAAGAGAAATGAGTGAATAAATGATTTTTTCCCATTTATGACTTAAAAACCATTTGCTAATTGTATAAAATAATAGGTTCACTTTCTGACATTCCATTCATGTATAAGATGTACTTTGATCTTATTTGCCATCCCGCATTCCTGTTTCATGGAAACTGAGACAGAGCCTAGAATGGAGGCAGGAAGGAGATGGAACCACAGGAGAGCAGACCATTAAGACTCCATGTTCAGTAGTTTTCTATAACTAGTCTGAGCTTTCATTCTACAAACCCCTTGCTTTTATCCATTTATTTATTTGGAACCTACATCTGTACAACTGGAGTTACAATATTTTGAGGAAATGGAAGATAGCTTTTCATTTTCTTAGTAAGAGTGCCTTCTGTGTTTTTTCAAAGTAAAGTGTCATTTTAAAATGACTTCTCCCAAGTCTAAGCAGAGAGGAACAGCGATAGGCGAGGTAAGGAGACCGCAGAGAGGTCATGAAATGCAGGGCACAAATCCATCAAACAAAAGCGGGAGGCAGTTGGAAATGATTCGATGAGGACTGAGCATTGTAAGAAAAAACAACTCTTAATGCATTGGACTTTTGAAAGGGAAAGACAGGGAGAAGGGCAACAGTGGCAGCTTGCTCAGATGGTGAACAAGGAGAGGTCCAAGACCACTGGGGCGTATCTGTTCGTGGCTCCTCCCACCTGGGTGCTCCTGCTGCTGGGTGGCCACACCTGCTGCTGGCTCCTCCCACCTGGTGTTCTTGCCTTTCTTCTCTCCCAGATCCAGTTAGTGCTCTTCAGAGTAGCATCACAGCCAAGAAACCAATCTGTGCTCTAATTCAAATTCTACAGGAGTGTAGCACCTAGTCTATTAAAGAAATATAATGCCACTTATGATGTTTTAAATTGTCTAATAGCCAGAAGAGCAATGTAAAACTTAAGTGCATATTATTAATTTCAATAGTATATTTTATTTAGTTTGATGCATCCCACAATGTTATGATTTCAACTTGGCATCAATATAAAACATACTGAGATATATTGTATTCCCATTAGGTCACTGAAATGCCATGCATAACATAAGTTTTGAATGAAAACGTTCCCGATAGCCTTTTGTGTTTGTGAATAAACCTCATACAGCCTTTGCAAGGCATAGACAGCCTTGCTAGAGGAGGTGTGTCACTGAAGGTGGACCTTAGGGCTTTATGGTCCATCCCATGTGCCATTGTTATCTAGCTCACTCTCTCTCCTTCCGCTTTGCTGTTGTGAGGATGTGATACCTGGCTGTCTGCTCCTGCCAGGCTTTCCCCATTATGATGCAACTTCCCCTAGAGCTATGAGCCAGAGATTAACCCTTTCTTTCCATAAGATGCTTGTGGTCTGGAGGGCTTTGTCCCTGCAACAGAAAAGTAACTGCTATACCATACACAAATCAGCCATTCATATCAGACCAGCACCCTTGCAAGTGCTTCAGAGCCACATGAGGTGAGTGCCTACTGTGCCACACAGAACAGGGGCCTCATGCTTGTGTAGCGAGCACTCTTACCCAGTGAGCCTTCTCCCTAGCCTCTAGATTGAGTTCTTATTACTGGCTTTGCACGGACTTCCCAAAGGTTCATCTTACTGGAAAGAGTGCTGTCCTGTTAACCATCTAACCTCTCGGCCAAGCATGAGGCTTCCTAACAGAGCCCGGTTTTCAAAAGCAGTCTTCACTGTTCACTCACCTTGCAGAAGTCTGAACAATGAGGAAGAGATCTTCAATTCCAGCACTGGAGACAATTATCAGTCAGGGGCTAAGCACTTTAGTCACCTGGGCCTTCCTTTGAAAATGGAGTGTTGTCCACGGCTGAGTTGCTGCTCAGTTAATAGCTTTAAAGTGGATCCATGTGTGAATATCAGTAACTTTATTACAATTAGAACTGATAAGAACTTCTGTGTAGCATCTCATGTAGGTTAACCAAAAGAAACTAGCCTTATTTATTATGTACATGTTTTTGTTCCTTTTTAAGCCAGATATATGTAGAAGGGTAAGAAAGTACTCAAAAGCACAAGTGAGTAACTGACAGTGTGGAAATTTGAACTTGGGTCTGTCATCACTCCCACATTAGGGTGAGTTTTGTGTTCCAGCACCCATGGGCATACCCAGCAGCCAGGTTGAAAAAGGAAAAGGCAGTAGAAAGAATGTAAGAGCCAGGAGGTGGGGAAGAGCCCTGTGGGAAACCATCCTCATTGCAGCTGCTTGGTGTCTTCAACTGGACATTCATAATGAAGAAGGGGGAAGAATAATTGGACAGAAGAAGGGGTTCAATGGAATGGGTTGGGAAGGGGTGACAATAGGTGGGTATTATGATCCATTTACCATTTGCCCATGTATGATGATTCTCAAGGAAAATAAGACACAACCTAAAGGATATTCTGCCCTGGCTTGCTCATTTTTTTCTTTTTGCTTGTATGGCATTTTCTAGAGTTTCTTCTCCCCTCTCAGATGGGACAGAAGGAAACAGGAAGGTTGTGTCAGACCCTGAGCACTTGGATCCATGCATAGAAACAGCAGAGAAGACTTCCCCTGACTCCCAAACAGGGAGCTCTGTGGAAACTGAAGGCTATTATAATGCATCCTATCTTCCTAGCAGACCAGCTTCTACTAACCAAGGAGAAGAACTACAAAGGGTCTTTATTTATTTAACAGAGGGAGAGACAAAGAGACAGACAGAGAGAGAGAGAGAGAAATACATATACAGAGAATGGGCACTCCAGGGCCTCCAGCCACTGCAAACAAATGCCAGATGCATGTGCTACCTTGTGCATCTGGCTTACATGGGTGCTGGGGAATCGAACCTGGGTGCTTTGGCTTTGCAGGCAAGTACCTTAATGATAAGCCATCTCTCCAGCCCCACAAGGATTCTTTCTGATGCAGCCTGGCCTCCCTCTCAGACTTACATATAAGACAAAATTTCATTTTTCTCCTTAAGAAAGATGTCCTGAGGAGGTGAGGGGCTGTTCCTCTGGTGAACAGGGTTGTATGCACATCCAGAGGCTGGGGATACACTTCACTCTGAGGAGGAGGGAGGGCTTGGTTGCAGCAGACGCCAGCAGCAGTCAAGCTTGGGTAAAGCACAGGACGCCGGAGTGCAGGGATGGCTGCGGGCTCTGGCAGGGACTTGGGAAAGCAGCTCTGGGGGTTCTCTAGCACAGGGAGCTCCTCCTGGTGTCAGGATCGTGAGTGGCAGAAGTGAGCCAGGCCCTCTCCTGTAGCAGAGGGCCCTCCCACTGCACAGCCACTGGAAGTCAGAGCTAGCTCAGGAAGCGTGATAGCATGTGGGGGCCGAACTGGAAGGGCAGTGTCTGCCCTGGAGGACTGTGGCCCCTCAGCAAAGTGGCCTCAAGGCTGCACTGCGCAGGGATGCAGGTGGTGCTAGGAGCATCTGGCACTTTCTATAAAGAGATCTCCATCCTCCTCCAGGGACCTGTGTAGTGGAGGGCTCTGGAGTTCAATAGGCTGCAACAAGGTAAAAACAGTAGCATATGTCCCAAGAGAGGGACAGATTGAGAAAGCCTGATGACACTACCTTCCTTACTATTGATAAATGATTTCTTATTAGGCATAAAACTATCTGCATTCAAATACAGAACCTTAATGAGAAATGTCCCAGATTCAAAACAAAGGGAGACGTAAGTCCTTTAGACAAGTCCAGAAGCATACGCTGCCTGCAAGTCACACCTGACAGAAAAGGCAGTGGCAGGCACTGAAGAAGATGGGAGAAGGTACTATTCTGCATTCAGAGGACAGTGCCATTGCAAAGACAGAGACAGAGACAGTTTTGCACACAGTAAATAAGCCCCAAGTGGACAAATGAGGTGACTCTAAGATGACATAAGTGGCTCAGAGCAGCACTTTCCCTCTCCAAGGGTTACCTGAGGAGTGCAGGAAACTGCCAGGCAAGACTCAAAGGGGAGAAAGAAGTGACTGGTCTTAGAAGGTCATCAGGGATGTTTCTGCTAACCCACCTGGGGAGGGGGGCGGCTTCAGGACAGGTTCCTCTTAAAAACTGTAAGATCTATATGATCAGAAGAGAAACCAGAGGATAAGAC